>NC_056612.1:22461522-22521522 GCF_018340385.1 Cyprinus carpio | reverse complement strand
GACAAGGTACTCAGATGAAGCAATGAATGATTCAGGCATTTCTCACGGAATTGTGAAAAATATTCTGTGTGGGTGGTTCTCACCTCCATGCGGCGGATGTCAATAGACAGCACAGTGGTGAAGAAAAAACATCTGCAGGAAGAAATCAGACACCAGCCCGACCACAGCAAACAGACAGAACTCCTACACACAAAAGAAAAAGAGGGAAAGGTGAAGCGTTTGTGATTTGGTACTGCTATACTACTACCACCAAAATCCGCAGAGTGTAATATATGCCAAATTATTACTGAAGAGCTTCAACCCGCTGAATTGCTAGGTACAAAAGTGAAATATCCAATGAGGATGATGCCAACTACAGGTGCCATATTCTTACATGATGGACCAGCTCTCATTGCTTAGTACCTTAAGACAGAACCAAGAAAAGGAAAAAAAAACAATGTCTCATTCAATAATTGGTCATTAATTTTCACATCCCATATTTCACAAAAGACTTCAAAACTGACTTAAGAGGTTACCAAGGGCTTCATGGAAAAAAAAAACAAAACAAAACAAAAAAACGCAAAATGTCTTTTTTTTTTTAAGGCTAGGAAGGTAACTACAATAAATAAACATATTTAAACATACATAGTTAACTATACATCTACCTACATAATATAGATATTTATCATATATATATATATTATAGTATATATATATTTTGATGTTTGTTATTTTATCTTAAAGATAGTTGACTTTGAACTATATTTTATAGTATTGAGATTATTGAGGGACGGCAGGCTTTGTGATTAACCCAAAAAAAAAAAAAAAAAAAAAAGTGTTACTACACGAACAGTAAGACAGTGCTTAAGATAGTGATTGGGCTTATACTGAATGAAAAACTGAGTGCACATATTTTAACAGTGCAGATGATTGCATCATCTCTGACCTTGAGCAATAACGCAGCTTTGACTTCAAGGTCGACAGGCGTTTACACAACAGACTTGGTGAGGACAAGGACATTCTCCAAACCAATTACCACCACAAGGTAAAAGGGAAGATTTCCCTGCAAAAACAGCAGCAGCGAGAAAACAACTATAACCTTTGAAAATCAATCAAAAAATAATGTTTGATGTGAGAAAAATACTACTGAAAAACATGAGGAGCTAGCTTATTATTAATGATAAAAACCTAACAGAAAAATCCCACTGTAGCATTCTGTCATTAGCTGAGAAGTTGACCTTATGCAGACCTATTGTATCTTGGATCATATGGAGTACACACGTGGCCTAAATAGTGTGTATGTATTGACTGCAGCCTGTTCCGGTGAACCAAGTCAAAATTTGTTTGGACAGCTTGAGCTCACCACACCACTGTGACTGTAAAATCCATACATGCAACCTTTAGGCTGGCGGAGGACTATCCCTGCCCACTCAAACACTTCCTTGTGGCAATGAAAGTCCCCTAAACTGTCTATCATTATTATTGAAGATCGGTTATACATCAACCTGTTCAGAGATCAAACAGTGACATTTTAATTCCTGAGGGTATTATTAGTCTATAGCAGCCCTGTGATAGTGGATGAACACATAATCATTCTAGTGACATCAAATGAAGGTGTGTTTTGGCTGAGCTCCTACCCTCCATTCAGCGTGTGGCGTCAGGCCAAACAAGGTGCAGAGTCCCACAGACATGAGGCAGAGAGCTGAGGACCGTCACCACAGCAGCCAGTGCCAAGCCCCATTTGGATTTCACCATGTCAATCTTTCCCTGCCGCAGTGAAGTGAGAGGCAGGGATTATCAGAATTATTTTTTGTCAAGAGCATTTTCTCAAAAAATGTCATTAAGCATATGAAATGCTGCTGGAAAGAGGGTATGTGAATTCTTGATGCTGAACGTGCTGTTCTGAGGATAATCGCCAGGCCAAACTGATCAACACGAAAGCTGGCGAAAAACTCAGTCAGAAACCAAACAGCTCTGCTAATCTGAAAGCTTTCTCTTACTGCCAATTTACTGCTTTCACCCCCTCCCAGAGGCACCTGGAAACAAAAAAACATCCATTTCAGACACTGTTGTATTACTTCCTATATAATTTTAGAGATATATGGAATGGTTAATAGAGAAAGAATAATAGAGAACAGCAGAAAACACTATTAATATTCCCAGTTTTTCTGGCAAGGAGTCTGGAATAATTCCGTGGCAGGTACCAAACTGGTGGTACTTTCCACAATGAACACATAACAGTAGTGGGACACAAATCACAGGCCCAAAATTAAGACCCTGGGTGATATTTCCTGACAAAGTGCACGGTGCTGAAAACGTTGATTGTTATACCTTTTTGCAAGTATCTTCATCGTGTGAAAGTTATAGAATCTAATGCACATCTCAGATGGCCCATTAAATACAATATTTCTGGAATCTTCTGCAAAACATGTTAACACCTATTGAATATCACGCTATTGTTTTACAACACTGAGACACAGTGTGATACCCTGTTCTAAGTCCAGGGTCAGAAGTGCACAATTGTAACAATTACATTACACAACACAGGTATTCCATTAACACAAAACCTGCAAAAAATAAATGCATGTGCAGCTAGAACGGTTCATAAAGTTTTGGGTGTGTTTTTTTTTTTGAAAGATGTGTTGTGATTTACCCATTTGTGTTTAAATAAAATGTGCAGTAATATTTGAAATAATAGTACAATTAAAATGTTTTTTTTTTTTTTTAACATCCATAGTAGTATAGTAGGTAGTATATATTGAGAAACAGAATAAACTGTTTTTTACATTTTTAAAATATAGTTTACCATTTCTGTGAGTGCAATTCTAATTTTTCAAAAGCCATTACTCCCAGTCTTCAGTGTCATCATTCAGACATTCTGTCGGATATTAGTGCTCAATGGAACATTATCTTAGTATTTTCACCAATTGAAAACAGTTGTCTGCTTAATTATTTTTTGTGTGGAATTTGTGATATTTTATTCAAGGATTAAATTAATGTTTTTAGAAAAGTCATACGCATTTATTTGAAACACCACAAATGTTGATTTAATTGTCTCGTTTAAGTCTCTTCAAATCAATTTAATGCATTCTTACTAAATAAAATGCCTAATTCCTTAAAAAAAAAAAAAAAAAAAATGAATAATCAATCTACATAGTATAAAGGTAGATTAGGAGGGACCTTCGCACGACAACTTAGGGGTGGAGAAGTAGATATAATGGGGGCAAGGCGTGGTAGAGGATGATGTAGGTGGTGACCAGAGGGATGAGCTCAGCGATGCCAATCCTCCTCTATTGAAATGGACATGTACCATGTGGTCTTCACAGCAGTAAGGTGGGTCAGTTCGCTGAAGGATGAAGCTGTTTCAGACGGCTTCTCGGAGACTGGCATAGGTCAAACCCTGTCAAAAAAGACACACACAGAATGGAGATAGCTAAACATCTTTTGGAAAGTGAAACCATGATTTGGTTCGCTACAAAAAAAAAACTATAATTTTTTACATGATCTAGAAAATGTGGAACGCGTGTCTTATACACCACACAATTAATTTGAAATATTACCAAAAGGCGTGACCATTGCATCATAGGAGCTTTAGTGCAAATCGTGATCGTGTAGTGTCACCACTCTCTTCTTTACTGCTGTACAGCGCATGTGGCTTACAACACCCGTCTGCTTCCCCGGACACACCAAAGAGTAAATCTAAAAAAGCAGCACACAGTAAAAATGGTTTTGGTTTTCTAAAACGAACAGGGGGCAACTTTTAATTTGAGCTGGGATTAAATTGTATTTAAGCAGCTTCCTGCCCTTTCAGAGTGGCTGAAGTATGAAGGGGCCTAAGTTGGGTTCATGTTGGTGGACTGGTGTCTTCAGGAGGTCTGGATCTGCATCAAACAGGTCACGCCCGGTTCAAGGCCAATATTTGCCAGGGGATACCAGCAGGCAGCCGTGCTCTGGAAAAGGCGCCTGCATGCGCCGCAACCTGGCAACAAGTCCGTTACGACTGCAAGCACAGAGCCTCCAAACTTCTAAAAAAGAGAGAAGTGAGGAAAGTTACAGGAAAGAATGTGGTTGATACATGTGTGGTAAACAAGGCGAACAGAAATGGTTTTGAAAGTCAATCAACATGAGCTAATAAGCCGGGGAGGTGGGGTGGGGGGGATCTTAGACCTGTCTGTGTAAACATGTGTTTCTGATCTCCTCCAGTGAACATGTGAGACTGAAAGACGGGGGCGCCAACAGAGGGGAGAGCGGATAACACGTCCACAGGAACCAGACTGTTGTCCCCATGGTGAAACTGCTGCCTTGACCAAAACCTGCTGGGATGTAGGCCACCAGAGGACCCCGATACTGCAAAAAATGCAGCATGTTTAGATCAACGGTAACGGAGTCTTCAAAGAAACTGGAGACTATTTTACTCATTTAGGTTCTGTGGGAGCTTGACCAAGCTTATTCCCTGATGCTAAAGTGTTGCAGGTGGTTGTTTGATGGCCCCAAGTCTAGAGGTAACTTCTCATAGCATGTCAACTGGAATTTTTGTCCAACAGCAATCATTAGCAATCATGTTATTAATTCCACAGAAAAGCTGCATACTTCACAAACTGTTATAACTTATCAATCTTCAATCTTTTGGTGGTGGTAAGACTTTTGATTAATGTGTTTGAAAGAAGTCTCTTATATGCTTCACCAACGAGGCTGCTTTTATTAAAAAATTAAAAAATATAACAGTAAACAAATAAATTAAAAATTAACGGCAGTGTCACATGCTCATAAGCAATCATTCTGCTATGCCGATTTGGTGCTCCAGGTTAACATTTGTTACCGCCTGGACCACAAACAAGTAAGGGGGGTCTATTTTTTAGCACTAGTCAAAAAAACATTGCATGGTCAAAATTATAGATTTTTCTTTTATGAGCAAAAATCCTTAGGATATTAAGTTGAAGATCATGTTTCATGCATATATGACCGTAACCGTAAACTATATAGGAAAACTTAAATTGGCTGAGTAAGTAAACATGCATTCATTGCTTAAGATTCAATTTGACAACGTAAAGACCGGTCGATTTTTCCCTCAGTATTTTGATATTTTTTTTTTTGCCCCGAGGCAGAAAAAAAAAATATCGATTTTTTCAGATAGTTTGTATACTCTGCCAATTATTGAGCTGCTCCGAATCCAACCCTACATCCAGGGAACATTTTATTTATTCAATTAATTTTATATTGCATGGATAAAACTCAATTTTTGTGGAAAATTGACACTTTTTGTGGTCCCAGGTGGGTCACATTATTACACAAGACTATTACATGTCGAAAACAAATGTGCTGGCTTAAATATGTTTTGTCTGAAGAATCCTGATACATTTTTTCAGAATTCTTTTCCATATTCTTCAGATAAAATTTTAATTTCTTTTAAAAATAATAATAATAAAAAAATCTTACAGAACTGAAATTTTAAAACCCGCTAATTAATATCAAAACAAGCATTTCTTTTTAACCCTGAATCAGGGCGCGTGGCCTGACAGGTCGCCCTGAGACTCGTGGGATGGAAACATAGTAATCTACTGCACTCCAGTGGTGAACTTCAACAGGCCCTGTTCCTGGCAGAGGCAGCTTCCAAGAGAGGTTAACTGTAAAAAGAAAGCCTGGGGTTACAAGAGAACAACAAATGAATTCTTTATTACCAACGTCAAGGCTGCATAGTCCTTCATAAATACGGGACGTAACAACGTCCTCCAAACTATAGTAAATGGCCGTTCTCTCATAACAAAAGGGTCGGTCCATAACACACATCCTCATTTGAATGAAAAGGGTGATAACGTTGCAGTGGCGTGTTTTTATTTTTTTTTTTTTTTTTGCATTTTTTTTACGTGAACAGTGATTTAAATAGCGTCAATCAGTCACACAGGGTATGGCACGACGATGTGCAATAGAGTGAGACTTAACCAAGAAAAGGTAAAACTAACTGCCCATGATAGGAGCAAGACCAGTATGATTAACTGTCATCCTGTTTCCTCAGGTACACGAAGAAGTCGGGTAAAAAACAAGAATTTTACACTTTTCTTAGAAAAAAAAAATGATTGCACAAGCCCACACTACTGGCCTGCGGGTTAACTAAAACACAAAGGACTTACTGGGGATCTCCTCCAGATGGATGATCTGACCGACCCCGTACTTCTTCACAAAAGAACATCTGTCCTATCTCCTTGAAAGTGCTTCAAAAGCCATGAATATTCCCCCACCAACACACCCGCGTGTTAACAGAGAGGAGCACAAGCTGATAGTGTTTAAACACAAGACATGACCACTGTTGCCCATCAGGGAAACAGAAGCGGCTATTGTGTAAAATACATTACACCTGGAATCTCGGAGTTGTGCTTTCCTTAAACACAGAATAACTACAAACTGACGGGACAAACCCAATATAATTTATTTGTGTGCCTTATGACGTTAGGGTCACTGTCATGAATATAAATTCTGATAAGTCACCCCCACACCGGCGGGGTCGCCCCCCATCACTCACCATAGTCATACTAGATGGTCATGTGTCTACTCCTTGTCGTCAGTTTTGAAAAGAAATTAAGTTCGATATATTGAACCTCCAATGTGGGACCCAACAGGTTGAAGGTCCAAATAGCGCTTTCAGTACGCTTCAAAGCTCTCGCTACACAAGCCCAAACGAGGATGAAGGGTCGTTTAGAGTATATACACTCATTTTTATTTACTTTTTAACCCACAAATGTTCGTCTTGCAACTAGCTGGACCTCACGCAATGACCTCGTTTATGTTGGAAAAGGTCTCGCTGGACGTGAGTGGAAGTTTAATGACCCAGGGTTTTTACAACGCGATAAGAGGCAAAGACAAACTCCCTTTAAACAAAAGGAGGTAAAAAACAATGATGTCGGAGGAAAAAAAATGAGATAGTACGTAGGAGTTATTTCACCCTCACCCTACCTTTTTGAACCAAAGTACACTAGTCAGGGAAGAGCTAGTGGCCAGTTCGAGCATGTATAAGTTTTTTCAGCAAATGACCCCGTTATGGATCGTGGATCGGATGTCGGCGAGTTAGCCATAGCGGAACCAGAGGCGGGGGACTATAGAGAAAAGGGAGGAGACGACGGAATAGAAAGGTGCGGTGGAGAGGAAGGTCGGTTGGATACGTGAAGAAAGCTCAGTGGAGATAAGCAGGATGCCATTTGTTGAAACGCCGTGTGCAAGATGTGGTGATCCCATTCTTGAGGGTGAAAGGTAGCTCCTGACATAAGAGCGGTAAACAGAACTAGCCGTGGGAGAATGTTGAGTATACAAAAGACGTCAGAAATACTGGTACATAGAAGTAAATTCATAAAATGGAAAAGTTTACTTGTAGGGATGAAGAAGAAAGACATGAAACCTCTTGGATGACATGGTGGTGAAGGTAAAAAAAAATTTATCAGGAAAACTAAGCCTTTAATTTATGTGTAATTCAGTCATATATTCCTTTTAATTCTCCGTCTTGAGGCCGAGTCACAGCTATTCTGCCCAATCCATTCTCTTCTCTAAGCTGGAAAGAAACATCAGACGTCCGCAGTGAAAGTAGCTGCCACTTCAACAAAGCCTACCTTCTGTTCCTCCAGGCAGCTGAAGACACTGGGCTGTTCTCATGGGAGAAATGTTTTGTTCACCACACTCACTCTTTTCCGCATTGGATTTTGCCCTTTATCTGAAGCGTCAAGAGATTTAATTCACATTTTGCTTGACTGAGGCTAAAAGAACAGGCATGAGAAAACCGTTTTTTCCCCCCCCCCCTCCTGCTCAAGGCTCAGTGCTCCACACTATGTGTTTGGTCTAAACACAGTCCCTCCTGGCATGATCTTGCAGCGGATCAAAACTGGTGCAGAACAACCGACCACAATCCACAATTCATCTCACTTTGTTGCCCTCTCGTCACACCCAAACATCCACCCACGAGATTTGTACGATAAGCTGCTTTTCCTAAACCACAGAAGTACATAAAGTACTTCAACATTGACAGAGGCCCTCGGAGCCGTGGCCCTGAGCATCCATTGTGTCCCTGAGTTAATTTACATCCTCTCATCCAATCCCATTACTTTTATCCTGTTTTGACTCACAATATCAGGACTGCAGCCACTTGGCAACCAGCCCAGGTTCATGATGCTTGGCAGAGTTGAAGAGAATGATGGGAACCGTGTAGGAGGCCGCATAGCACAGGCCGTGCCGGTAGAATGGCGGCCGCGATGTTCTCTGGCCGAATCCATCCGCTCTCTCACTCCCCGTCATCCTGGGGGAGGGGTCAGCTGATGGCCATCGAGTCTGCGTGTGCGGCCAGGGCGAGTGCACAGGCGGCACCCAGGGATCTTGGGTGCCCAAGCATGTACAGAACTATAATTGGCCTCTCTGTCCATTGTATGTGAAGAACGTGTTTTTCTTTCCTGTTTCCTGGGTAAGGACCCCCCAAAGCTTTTAATAGTAAAAAAAAAAACAAATTTAGAGCACATATTAAAGCATTATCTATATTTTTGTTTCATAAACCGACTAAATAAGTGGGTATCTTTAATGGCAAGCGTTATTGGTTTACATCACCAACAATACAAAAACAGTCACATGTATGGCCAACATAAAACTTATGTATTATTGATTCTGATGTGAATTTTATAGCACTTTTTTTTTATATTTATGTTAATGTTAATGTATAAATACATCACTGCTCACTGAAGCTTTTAAATGAACAACTAAATTGAAAGAATATAACATAAATGTAGTTAGCATACTACCACCAAATTTTTTGTTGAAAGAAATTACATTTTTTATTCCGCCAAGGAAGTATTAAGTTGAGCACAAGTATGAGTAAATACAATCTATTATGTTACACAGATATTTCTTTTTATTTTGTAATAAATGCCATTCTTTTTGAAACCTTTTATTCATCTGAAGACAATTCTGAAGAAAATATGCACTCACTGTTTCCACCAATATATTATTATAAAATATAATATATTACTATATTATTTAATGTGCGCGAAGACACAAGAATGTGCTGCTGAAAATTTCAGCTTTGCTGCCAGGAATTTATTACTTTTTTAATATTTTAAATATATTGAATAGAAGAAGTTATTTTACATTGCAACAGTATTTCACATATATGTATTTTTGGTAAAAACCCTTGCAGGCCTTTTCTTTTACAACATTTACCACCCCAAACTTTTATGTAGGTGACGTTAAAACCAACCTAGATTTACAAAAAACATTCTAGAGTCTTTTCCTCCTGGTTAGTTTTATGATTCTAAATGAATTAAATACCATTAAATAATTTAATCCCTTACTGTATCCGTTCCCAGCTGTTCCCCAGCCAACCAAAACTGCAAATTAAAACACTGCCAACAGCTTGCTATTAGCTAGCAGTTCATATATATCTTAGAAAACCTATCTGTTAGAATAAACCCTTTGCCTGGAGTCTAGTTTCTTTCTGACTTTTCCAAAGCTCTGAACCAGAGGTGTTCAAGTGTTATACTGGCACTCTTGGTTTACAAAGAGCTCTTTGTCTCGGCATTTCCGGTGCCCCCTGTGATTATCACCACAGAGCACAAATTTTCTTTTTTCTTCCCCCCAGGAATTTTCCCTCCTTATGGCTACCGTTCAATGCTTTTCTATATATCAAATAAACAAGATGACACATACAGGCTCACAAAGATGCTACAATGTACTACCAAGTTGGTAGGTGAAATTTTATAAAAACACATGATGCCAGAGATTTCATAATAACGGACACAGAGAGAGAGAGAACGATGAACGGGCATACGCTTAAACGGAAACCAATTTAACGGTGATTATAATAAGAGCAGAGTCAGTCAACTTTAAACACTGAATGATAATCAAAAAAAACAAAAACATGTATCGCCTCTTTTTGAGAAAATCCACCGCGCATAAATAACATTTTTAATATGATCAATTTTCTCAATTTTTGTAGGATCTTCCAAAAAATTGTTTATAGATACACAATATTGCCAAAAGCATCATAAACACTACTAAAATCAGTAATACAAAACAACGAGAATTAAAAATAAGATTAGAGTAAATCGGTAATGGTAATAAATATATAACCAAGACCGCCAATATTTTTGTTAATACAATAAGTCATGTGTGGTGCACAAGTACATACCGAAATAACTTTCTACTTTCTTCTTTTTTTTTTTCGACAGACATTCAGATCTTAACCAGAACATGTAGACATAAGCACACACTTTTATGATAGTTGTTGTCAATTTATTTGCAGGCTTCCTGAAGCATTGGGAAACTACATTTTTATCGATTTAAATTGATATGGGAAATATCGACCAACACATACCTGTTTGTTCGCCCATCCGAATAGCGTGCGTCCTACCTATTATGAAAAAGACTGAGAGTGAACTAAAATTCATGATGACAGAATTTGCAACTTGGGGTCAATTATCTCCCGATTTATTTCCAACAGTCCTTTTCCAATTCCAGCTGTGATAGAAGACCCAACTGTGTCAAACTGATGTCTTAACCGCACGTTCTTCCTTACTGCATCTTGCAGCACTTCCCTTTTCTCGCTCATAATGTGCCGAATCTGTCCAACGAACACACCATTCGAAGTCTGCTAATCTTGGCAAACCCAAATTCGACCGCATGGAAACAGGCAATTACTTTAAATTCTTAAGTGAATTGTGCCGGGCCATATGGGCTGATAAAAACGTGCAGCTGACAGACTGGGGAACCGGTTTGTGCAAACACCGCTCTTTGACAATTTGGTGACACAAGACACCTGGTAAAAAGCTATCATGCAATGCTGGGATAGAAAACTGGAGAGAGGAAGTGGCAAAAGTTGCCTGCTTTGGACAGAACCATCAAAAAAAATGACTAACAGCGCAATAGTAGCAGCACACACTACAGCAATTCTTTCAAGTCACAGTGCGCATTGAAAATACTACAACAGTTGAGACTGGTTTCCAACATGAAGATATTTAAAAAAACTAGAAACTCCTGACAGAACTTCTACAGGCTCTGGTGGATTTTATGTTCCACTGTAACTCATCTGACTGTAAATCTACTGCAATAACAGCTTTCCAGGGTAATCTGCAATGCTCCACAATGGGGGGGGGGTGGGGGGGGCAGCTTTCTCAATCTAATCCTTCCTCATAAACACCGAGAGAAAAATTATTTCAAAAATTCTAACTATTGGTTATCAAAATTTAGATTTTCCCTTGAATTCTTTTCTAACACTATTCTACACAATTTTGCATGTTTATTTAATGTCTCTGTCTCAAAACGAAAATCTACATAATATATTTGTTTATGGTATTCTGATTTTAAGTTACTCACTCAGCTCACAATTAATTTACCACTTACTATATCCAAAGCACCAACCAAAAAAAGACTAACAAGAATCATTAAAAAAAAAAAAAATGGAACTAACTTTACAATCAATTTCTGTCTGCCGTCCTATTTTTGCAAAATGCGTTGATCAAAAACCACAAACTGGTGAAAAATATCTATTTGTTTAATTATGTATAACACAAAACATTTTAATGAATATGGTAAAAATCAAGCCAACACACTCACAGGTACTTAGAAAACCACATATAAATGAAAAAACACTGTCCCAAACTCCAACACTCACCCACTGATACACCACCACGAAAAGTATCACATTTAATCTGACTCAAATTCCATTGAGGAGCACTAACACGACAAAAAAAAAAAAATCATATTTGGCAGACTATTTTTGCAGTTTCTTAATAAACTAATCTAATTTCCAAAGCAATGCTGTTATAGCGTCCACGGTATGGTACAGCTACCATACTTATTCCAGTAACAACCAGGAATGGCATGCCATTTTGTTTATCTTATCTGATTTTTATTTCCTAAATGTCAATAACATACCTTGGTACTTTTTTTTAAACGGGTATTTGCACAATATACAGTCCTATATTTGTAACGTGTGGGTGTTCACGATGGTCCACCTGATGGCCATTAAATCGCACGTTTTTCTTACTGCAGGTTTAGGTGTCGTCTGAATTAAAACTCGTAAAATTCGCTGAGCATTACAAGCAGTTCTTTACCGAGCTTAAAGCGAACATGTCACCGAGTGAACTAGCATTATAGAATACAAGGGGTTTGTGCAGTTAACGGACTAACCTTCGGTCTGTCCTTCAGATCTTGTGTCCTCTGGGCCGCATTTCATGCCTTTTCAATCGACATGAATCCTGAACGTGGGACTTATTTATTCTTATACTTTTTATCTAATAGATCGAATAGGCGAGTGGTGCCAGGAGACATGAACCGAATAACGTTACACTGTGCATCCATGAGCATTAACTTTTAGCCGAGCCATGCTAACAAGCTTTAAGCATTAGCAATAGTTTATAGTATAAAGCCCCTGCCAGTTTTATATTTAGAGTGTAGTCTTTACGTATATCTAGCAATAGAATAGAACGCATCGGGGCCCTAACAATACGCATTTCAATTGGCCTCAACGTGGGCGGCAAGCTAGTGGGCACGGGTCTATGCGGGGGGGTAGGGGGGGGGGGGGGGGGACTGCGGGGTGGGGGGCGCTTTGACAGCATGTCCCACTGGAACCGAAGCTCACAGAGAGAAATAGTGAGACTAACTATGGGCACCTGCCATGGCTTCTAAAATGCAATATAAAACCACAAACGTAAAACAACAGCGCTCAAATAAGCGCTTACCCACCCTAATGACAGGGTTCTACCCTTTCTCTCTCCTGAGGGCTTGTTTTAACGCTTGCTTCGGCTCCTGTTGCGTTCCTACAGACAAGGTGGTGCGGCTGGAAGTAGGTGTCTGCTACTGATCTTGCCTGCATCACTTCAGCTAATGTATAGCCAACGCTGACCCCTCAACTTCAAACCATCTCCATAACGAGCAAGCCTAAACGCGGCAAAACTACGGACCTCTAATGGCCATGACAGGAAATGTTAAAGCTCCGCAAATGAATAAAACGGTTGCGAACTCTTCTCAACTCTAACTGGCCACAAGGAGACGAAAGCACGTAAGAGGTGTGGAGTGAATACAATGTTTTTGGTGCCTAAATGGATTACTCTATTTAGTAAACGTGATTGTGATTTTGTTTGCATTATATCGACCCAATGTTTTATAACTGTAAGGAAGTATTCCGTCATTTGTCATTTATTTGCTGGCAGGTGTATTTCAACTGAGTAGTCACCTTAGAAGCACCTGTGAAGGCGTTCAAATGTATGTTAAAGAGCAGATGATAGTGGTTTTTTTAGTTATATTACAAGTAAATTGTGTTAAATAATTAAACATTATTTTTTCTATGGGGAGTACCTTATAGAATCATGAGTTTTTTTTTCACGCGCTTCCACAGCTCCCTGGTGGTCTAGTGGTTAGGGATTTCTGCGGGCCTCGTGCTACTGAGGTGGGGTGGGTGGGTCCAACCGCCGGCGGGCCCGCGGTTACCGATATTCCCCGTGTCAGGGAAATGGGAGATCCGTTTTTAGTGGGTTAATTAGTTGATTTTTTCAAATAGTAATAAATTTGTCAAATCTTTGTTTGAACGCTCTACAGGTGAACCTACGAAACTCTGTTTGGAAAACAATTTGTTAAGCTAGGAGGTCCACTAGACCAAGCAGTGGTGTGCTAAACTAGGGCCCGGGATCCACTAGTGGGCCTCAGCAAACATCTAAAGTGGCACGGCGGCAACTGGTAATTCTTCACGCCCAATGTAAATATTGTATTCCAATAACACAGAACAACTTTCATTAAAAAATGTGTTTAAACCACCATTACCAATTACACCAGAACACCCCCATCAATATTTCTTGTTCCAGGTTGTTTTTTCCAAAAAGAAAAAAAAAAACATTAAAAAACACAGCAACTTTGGATGTAATGTATAGCCAAAATGATTGGATGGTATCTGGAAACCATAGGGCTTTTTCCATCTGTTTGATAAATTGCGGCCTTCTTGTCCAAATGATGCTATAAACTGCCCCCCAGATTAACATGATTAAAACAGTTGTTAAACTGTTTACAGAAACTTGTTAAAGTACAGAAACACAATCAACTGGAAACTGAAGACTTAGTGTCCTTAAAAAAAAAAAACATTTATTTTCTAATGAAACAAATCAATTTAATTTACAAAGATAAAACACATCATCTTCGTTTTTGTGAACACAGTTATAACTGAGGCAACCAATGATAACGTGATAAACTGGTTAACTGAGGTCAGTGATATACAACAGGTATCAATCTTCACCCTCATGTCGTTATCAGAGGAACCTAATCTAACACCACTGACTTGTCCTGCAGGTATGATAACATCTCAGATATGTTTTGTTTCTTACTGCAGCTTGTCATTAAAAATATAGGTAAAAAAATGCACACATGTAAAGCATTTTACAGAAAAAATTCTGTATGGAAACAGGAGTCACACATGAATTAAACGGCAAAAAATCAAATGCTTTTTGCCTCTTTACAAATTCAGTAATAACAATTCCAAATTCCAAACTGTTAAGGCGCAACACTGAAATGGAAGCTTACCTGTCCCCCCCCCACCAAATTTTTTATGTTGAAATACATACCAAGACCAAAACCGTCATTTCCAAATGAGTTTCTTTTTCTTTTTTTCCCATCCAGCATTTAGGAACCCAGAATATCCTCAGCAACTGATAACAGGTCAACCCCATCCGAGATCTCCTATATTGCATCACAATATCTGGCATTCATCATCTGAACAGTAATGCAGCTGGGCAGGACGATGTTTACTTGGGTGGTCTTCTGACACAACGGGTCAAGACAATTCAATATGCACTGTCAAAATGCAATGGTGCCTAATCTGTGCATGAGAAATAAGAGGGGAAAAGGGTCCGCTTAGAAGATGTGGCCTTATTTCAACAACTACAAACCAACTAATAATTTACTGTCAAATGTTGAAAATTTAAATTTTGAAAAATACCTTTTTAAAAATACCAAAAAAGCAGAATTTGCTTGAAATTTGAGAACCTTATATAAAATAACAACTACACAAACCAAATTGAGTGGTTTCTACACAATCTTCACGCGGACCCTCGGCGCTGTCCTTTAAAATCAGGTATTTTTCTTCCCTTCCGGATACCAACTGGAAAAAACAAGAAAATTTACCCATTATAAAAGTGACAACTGACAAATCGATTTATGAAAACACTGGTTTTAGTATTTCAGAGGTACTTACACCTTTAACTGTTTCCTCTTGATGAATTCCTTTCTGCTGGTCAGAATCGAAGTCAGGAATACTTGTCATAAACCTACAATGAAGAGGAAACGTTCAGAAATAATAAGCCCTTGGAAACTTTTTCCGGATGTCAAAAAATTAGGGGAACATATCTATATCTAGGGACAACCGGCAGGAACTTACGAGGGGAACTGACTTCAAACAAAATCCCTGGACTTCAATTGGTTCAGTGTATCAGAAAAGTGAATATTCATCTAAAGTTAAATGTCTCATTTGTTTGAAGAACCACAATTTAGGTTGATCTTTTGTCAATGCAAATGCCAAAATTCACCAACATAACACGGTTTGAGAGAAACAGAAGCCATTTTTTGTAAGGGGTGTTACGTGGCTGTGTGCACACGGTAAAGTGTAGATGAAAAAAAGCTGTTTTGCCGTAGATACATGGCTTGAGGTGGACTGTTAATAACCATTACTGTGGTTCGCGAAATCATGCCTTCCTTGTACCTTTACTCCAGGTTTGGCACTTTCAAACAGATCCTTGATTGCCCTGCTTCAACTGTTCTTCCATGGTGGTTTTTGTTTTAATCATATGAATCAAATGTCTCATCAATCAATCAGAGCTTTCACTTTCCTCTGGAAGAAAAGAAAAATGACAGCATTGTCAACTCATTGCAAAAAAAGTTGTACAGTTTAAGTTTTGAAGAATGACACGCAACTGATATTTGATGTCATGTTACTTCCATACAAAAAAGACCCTGTTTCAGATTTGAAACTTTTTGTCTTATTACATCTCACGAGCATTTGCTGCGTATCTTACCCTTGTTCTTTGCTTGCGTTTTTTTCCCCTCTCGAGAGGCTTGCTGTGCTGTCAGCTTGCCCTTGGTTTGTTGGGAAAAGGCTTTGCTGGAGCGTTCCTCCTCTTTTGTGCTGGAGCTTTTTTGTCTAGAAAAGTTTGAATGGGGGAAATGGGTCAAGTTTGACAGTTAGTGTACATTTCCAATCCTACATTAAAAAACTGAAACACATTTACTGAGCATCTTGCAGAGTCTCGTCTATCTAAATCTGTGTCATAAATGGGAATTTTGGCAGGTTTCGATTCAAGCATTGCAGTTCAAACTCGTTTGCACAGGATAGAAGCTAGGTTTCATCATTGTCTAATTGAGATGAAAATTAATTGTGTAATCTAATACAGCTTCATTAGCAGATCAAAACGACAATGCCTACAAATAAGCTTGACTTTATTTGGAAATTTTCAGTATATTTCCACAAAATATTACTACCCAGGAGTGTCTCTGAAAAGCGCGTTGAAGGCTTCAATTGAGGGAACGCATTACATTGGACAGGAACTGTGTGATATCCAGAACCAGAAACCTAAATCAAATTTTTCTAGGTTCACTACACCTGAATTGGGGAAAATGCTGAAGTGTATGGGCCATTAGGTCGTGGTTAATAAACGTTATTTTTATTATGCCATTACGATTTGCAATTTGCCTGTCAACAAATCAACGAATTCCCATAGTACGGCCATACGCGAAATGATGCATCCAAGCACGTGTGACCAAAATCAGACACCGGGCCTTGTCAATTAGGTGAGCACACGTTAGAGCTGTTAACAAATCACAATTACCATTTTAGGGACAGACAAACCGAAGTGTATAAAGATTTATATTCAGACCTGAAAGCGATAATATAGGCTAACGATGACTTCAAAAAGCACCAATGCAAAAACTGTGAACAGGTTTGATTAATTCAAATGACGCTCTACAAGACAGGTCGAGTTTGGCGGGCGTAAGACGCGCTAAATAACCCGCTTAAGCTGCACTCTATTTAGTTGCCGGCAACCACGCCAAAATAAAAGCTTACTGATTTTTAAAGTATGGAAATAAAAAAAGTAAATCATTTAAATGAAACATAATAATAAAGGTCAAAATTTTAAAATCATAAAAATATTACATTTTTAACTTTTTTACGTTTACTATTATACACTCATTGTAATTGTGTTTAATACTAACCTTTTGTTTAAAATACACTGGTATTATCACACTTTTAGTGTGATTGTATAACAACACAAAACAAAAAAAAAACCTAAAACAAATTAAAATAATATTAGTCAGTATTATTTATTAGTGTTTGAGAGTTATATTTGATGGGTCCCGTTATCCGCATCGGTAGCCAACAGTGTAGAGGACACACAACCAAATCTCGTAGGTTTTCATAGGAGAAACCAGGCTGAAAAAACTTATGTTGCAAAGACCCGTTGAATATTAGGGCATATGACCACATAATATAGTATTCACACTGAAATAATTGACAAGAATGACCACCACAAAATTAATAGGAAAAAAAAAGTTGCGGTTCATGTGTATTGCTATAAGTTGCCAAAAGTTCTGCGAAAAGGCAAATGCGACGGCAAGGTAGTTTTCTTTTATTTTTTGCAAAAGCTTTTACCATTTTGAAAGAACGGACATCTTGACTTCTATATTCATGTATAAAACCAACCAGGCGATGGTAGACCATTAATCGCACTCGGCGCCTCAACACACACATAGACAACAAGTGTTTGTGGCTAAACAACTTTTTTGCCTCCTTGTCCTTACAGGAATGTTTTTGGTTACACTTTCATCTGATGCAGGTCTGTTCTGACTTTTTCAGATTATCTTTGTGGGACTGTGCGTTGATTGAAGATTTCTTCTTATGCAGGGAGTTTTTCTGTTGATTTTGCAGCAAAACACAGACGAAGTTAAACAGTAGTGTGGGATGGGTCAATACGGTTGCCTGAACTGTAAAAAAACACACTAAATATTGAGAGAGGTACGCATAATTAAAATCTATTTCCGGTCACATTAAAAAAAAAAAAAATTCACACAACCTGTCTTCACGTCTCGCTGTCCTATTTCAGTGAGCATCATCATCATCTTCATCTTCGTCAGCATGACTTCTCTCCATGGTCTTCTTTATTTTGACTTGCTGGTCACAGACTTCTCAGTGTCTTTTACTATTCTCTTTACACCCTCTTCATCATTGTCCGTCCATCCATCATCATCACACTGAATCTTGACATCAGGTTTGGACTTTCCGATCTAGGATTGATCTCCAACTTTTCTACTTTTTTCTGTGTTGTGTTTGTCTGGGTGTGACCTTTGGAGTGTGTCTAGGGTTGAAGCCTGTGAACTGGGAATCTGCTCAGGTCTGTTAATGTGTCGACGGAATCTTATTTGGTTCGTGGCTTGAAAGGCCTCTCTTTAAATTACTATCCGTGGCTTAGTATACGTCAATAACATCTATAGGTGGATAGGACTGTGAGTGAGCGATGTATACCACTCAGGCACCATATCGACCAGTAGGGCAATACAGCACAAAGGACAGACGGGCTCAGGAGGTGACGAACGTGAGATTTATCTTGCGGAGCCAGGTAATATCCCATACGTACACTGTGGCATTTGATCATTTGACGAGGTATCAGGGGTAGGTTGTCGAGAGCGGGCTTGAGAAAGTGTTTGGTACACAAGGACAAAACACTTTTCAGTTTCCCTATTCTGAGTATGCGCTTGGGATTGTTGCCAAGAGAAATTTCAAGTGTAGCATCTGCATCTGGTTCTTAGAACGACCGTCTTACAATTGACCGGTTGTTTGCCAGAACTCTCGGTGATCCAAATCAGAAAAAGGGGTGTGGTCTCAACAATGGTTCGGGAGATTGTGTGCCTGTGTTGAAGCCTGACAAGGAAAAAAACAAGCACATACATTATCACGCCACAGTTAAAGACAATCTTTTGACTTCATAAATTAATTACCAGCGACCGCGCGGGCTGGCCCAAGTCAGTCTGTGTTACGTTGACACGGACATAAACCAACAGTGGCAAAAATCGGTCGTGTGTCCAATGTAGCACGGTACACCTAGCAGAGCACACATAATCATGGGATCTTTACGAGCTAGGGCTGCATGCTAAAAGCATGACAAAGGTGCAACATTTGCAAAATCTATTTTAGACAACTGTGTGTCATTACAATGCATGAACTAAAAGGTGCTTAGTGCGGGGCAATTGCAGTTTAATTTACGTGTCGAGGATTATGTCGTCACCACGCTTCCTGAGAGTTGAGGCTGCCACTCGAAGCAGCTCACTGATAGATGGGCTCCAGAGTACAGTTTGATCCGCGTGTGGTCTCAGTCCCCTGCACATCCCATGCAAGACATCAGTGAGTCAGACACAGCATAGTAGAGCGGCACGTGCGCACATGCATGGAGGAATACATTCACTTCCACCGTCTTAGATATGTGACTAACCTAGGGGGCAGTGAGCGGAATGTCCGGTTGCCAACCCTGCCATGTATTCTAATAGAGTGCATGTTAGCCTTGCGCAAGTTCATTGCCAGTTGTGAGTTAGGTCTTGGGTGCGAACGACTGCTTGAAGAGGTGTGAAGGTGTTGTCACTGAGAAAGAAAATTGATGTTTTGCTAAATGTGGTAGTTTAACACAGGTTTAACCCCTATTAATTAGCTGTGAAAGGACTCTTTTTGCAGTTTTATTTTACCAATCTGTTATTAAATTTTGCTCTGTACCGTTACTACTGTTAGAGTTAGTGGGGTACTCTTGAAACAGTGTAAAAGCACTGTTCATATTCATTTGTATCTTTGTTCATAGATTTATCAATGTCTTGTAATTTGCTTATTTTCTATGCTGTGTTTTTAGAGCCCTACTTTCCACTGTTAACACATATTAAAAAACAGTAACGAGTTAAATGAGCTACCTTTCACCTCTGCTCCATTTTTTTGTTATAGGTCACGTTCCCTCCCGAAAGGGAATCCATTAAAACAGCCTACAAGATTTTTCGCAGTGTTTTACGGCCGTGAAGAACATTAAGCAGCATTATCTTCAGTTACAAATTGCAATCTAAACAAATAATCTGTATTAACCTTATGTGTCTTTAACCATTTGATGTGTGTTAAATGAATTCTAAAACTAATCCTTACAGTTCCCGGGCTGAAATCGCAAACAATCTTAGCCCAGTAGGTTTTGAGGAGAGGCGCTTTTAAGCCTTTCCGATACCCTCTGCACGAGGGCGGGATTAATCCGGACAATGTCTCCCAGTTGACGCACCACTCTTCTGGCTGGCTAAATCTTTGGCTTTTCTCCTTCGGTTTGCATCATCAAATCAAGTCTCTGGACTGATTTTTTTCTTCCCGTTGTCCTTCAAGGAATTTCAGGTTCAACTGCAAAGACAATTAAAATAACATTACAAAGGCCAAGAATTTGCTAAACTTTTTACGAAGAGGAGAATCTAGCACATGTTAATTCATGAGCTACAAAAATTTATATAAAAAATCTATACACACAAGAAACAATATCTTTAAGTATAATGACACTTCTCATCATAAACAAAATTTCCTGAAATAAAAGCTTTGGCCATTTCATACCACCTCAACTATTACTTACACAATTTAGGGGTTTAGACCTGCTTTTAGGTTTAGGTTCTTCTGATTCATCCTGCTCTGTATCATCAGACGGACAATCTATCCTTTTTACTTCTTCTTCTGCTTGTCAATCCTCGCTTTTTTTATTGAATTTTCATCCAAAGCACAGTAATCACTATGTCATTGACAGCTTCTCCACCTCCTCTTCTTCACTCATTATGATTGGAATTTCTCAGTTTGCAACCCTAAATTAAACGGATAAAGAGACACGTCGCGTGTGTTAGAATCGTCGAATTCAACAGAATACCTATTAGTAGACGTGTGATTACTCTATATAAATTTCCGTACACATACACAACGCTCACCACCTACTTCATCGCCTCTAATCACTTTATCAAATAGTGCGCTCTTGCTGCATGAACGAATTTTGCGCGCGTGTTTGCATCCCAGTTGTTTAATGCCCAGACACAAACCTATCTGCATGATAACAGGGCTCTAAAGTATGACAAATGATATGTAAACTATGTGAAAACGGTGGAAAACGCACAAATGACATATCAAATGATGTGAGAGAAATATAAAACTGTTACTTAAACATAAGCTGGCGACTCAAAGCTTATAGTGCGGCGCGCGGACCGATAGCCACAGCCCACACTAGGCATTTCGTATCCGCCTACTTGCTCACAAAAACACAATTAAATTTCCTTTCGCAAAATAAAAAATCGTCGCAAGCTTCCGTGCCTTCGTATTACGTAAACCATACAATTTAGAGATGAAATATTACAGATTGTACAGACTCCATAAACCTCATGTGTCCTCACACTTTAATAACATGTAAATATACTCACTGTACGTTAGTGTTGCTAGCTGCGCTGGAGGTGCGCACGCAGTAAAACATGGCCGTTTGAAGACGAGAGCCGGCGGGCTATCACTCGTGACCACAGCAAATACAAAACCGTATTAAAACTATAGACCCCTGATACAGTTTTTACACTTATTTGCTCACCCCCCGTCCTTGTGTCGCAATAAGTAAGACTTTATTTATACTGTGGAGAGGGTTAGGACATTTCAGAATTAAAAAACTCAACTCACTATTGGTCAACAGTTCAGTTAGTTGTATGGAGACAAGATCCAGTTAAAGTAAATGGTGTGACCTGTTGCCTGTAAATATAATTTGTCGATATACTAACAATATTCCAGTATGGACCATGAAGTGTCAGTCAGTTGTGGGTTTTTCCTATTTGTCGTGGTGGCATAAAAAAAAGCTAGGTCTAATGTTAAATAATGTAAGCCGGTATCCTTTAATCATATCAACATTGTCTCACGGTGTGTGGGTGTCGTGTGTGTGTGGCTGGGGATTTTGCATAAAGCGTTGCTCATGCATATCCGTTCTTTTTTTTTGTTGTTTATATCCAGATTTTTCTTTAGCCGATTTCCATGTCTAGATTGACATTTTGATTTATTTTTATTTTTTTTCCATTTGTCTGTTTCTAAGGCAAAGACAGTAATAGGACGTGGCTCAAAAATGTTCAAATATTTTGGGCCCACGTCCATAATTAATATTTCATTTAGACAACATCCCAACAAGATTCATACCAATGCCACGAAATTAATATCGTTAAGCCAGTTAATTAGTTCAATTTTGTTCTCTAATTTGTAAACAAAGGGCAATTATGTACTACATAATATTAGGCAGCGGACTATTTCCAGTTGGTTAAGCAGCATACTTTTTCCCAACTTCCCCTCCCCCCGAAGGGGGCACATGCTACTTTATACTGCATGCATCCTTAAGAAATAGCACTCCAAAAGCGTTCACCACAGCTGGTACAACACCATGTGTCTTTTAATATTTTGTCCACACAATCTCTCTGCAAGTTACATTCAGCAAGTGGTTATCGTCATAAACGACGCAGTTATTAATCCAGGTAGAAATGGGGTGTTTTGTAACTTCAGACCAAATAATGAATCAAGAAAAACATGTCAAAGATCACAGCTAAATAAATGTGTATTCTATGTGTACAGGAAATGTGTGCACATTATATTTCAGAAATAGTGATAGTATGCTATTCTGACCACAGTCCTCCTGCCACACATTTGTAATCCATCTCACCTGCTGATTCAGTAATTACTCATTAATTAATTAACGCATCATCAGTTATACAAATTATGTAGTTATACAATATGCAGGCCTGCAGTGAGATCAATTATCTAATCAAAGTGAATAGATTGTACATTTTAATTCCATGTTGCTGTTGTTATTTATATATCCGGTAAAATGAGCACCAGAGGTGTTAAAGAAATGCTCTGTCATGTGCTTTACATTTAGGTTTCTTAAAGGGGGACTGCCCAAACTTTAATAACCCACTTCTCTACAATCCCCTCACACAGAACTGTGTGTCAGGCTTTATGAACCTAAAATCGGGAGTTTTGTAAAGCAACTCGTCAGCTACTGCATGTCCAGTGGTTCCACACTGTTTCATACTACCACACCCATGTAACTTGTGTTTTGAAATGTTGCGGAGGAAAGTTATTTGAATCAAGCGTAGGTTTCAGGGCAAAGTTGACCCACCCACGAGGAACGAAGCCATAGTCGCTGTTCCTACGTGCTGGCGCGCGCAATCCAATGCGTAGATCTCGTGACAGCGCAGGCTTTGATTTTTCCAGACGATTACAAACGCGTTCCCTATTTTTTTACTGGTTTTATTAAGTGTACTGGAGTTTGTTGCCTAGCAGCCTGAAAAATGTCTTTGCTATTGGCTGATAGCTTAGCACTCTCTCACAGACGCGTTTTTTAAAACGCTTGTGTAACAGGTGCACGAGACGCGCTTCAGAACGGTTTCCGACTCCCCCCCCCCTGGTGATCACCTGTGAAAACCGTGGTTCTGCCTTGGTTCTTACCTGTCAACATTCTTGGACCATTCGGTTTGCATTATTTACTTCAGTTTATACGAACAGAGTAGCAACATCTGTTGAAAACGTGTGAACAGAGTTAACGAGACAAGATGGATCCAGCTCACCTCACACAAGCGCACAAGCTTTCCGTGTAGGCTTCTAGGCTGAAGGTGGGTGTCCACAGTTACTGTTATTTCTGTATTTTTAGATATTTGTTTGGTATATAACATTATGCATTAGTTTGTGCTTATTAAAATGCAGTTTTTTTTTAAATATTCTTTATTTCATATGAATACTGAATTTAGAATCTTCAAGACATCACTATCTGTGCACATGAATTGCGCAGCGCGCCAGATTAGATTGAGAGATGGGCATTATTTGAATTTTATAAAATAAGTAATTTATTGTTGTTTACTTCTCTGGATCTAAACATCTTATTTTTGTTCCCTACTGAATATGGTTTTACATTGAACTAGATTTTGCTTCTAAATAAAAGCCTGTAGTAGTTTGGACGTTTTTATTTTCAGAATGCTTAGATGAATACTGCTTGTACTTCTACGCTTTCTTTTCTTTTTTGGTCCATTCTCAAAGAAGACATCCTTTCCTTTTCCATTGCAATCACTTATCTTAATGTTGTCATGTTGCGCAATATGTAAACAACAACACTTAATCTAAGTTCATTTAAAATCCGAAAACGTACTTAATATGGTCACATCTATAGGATTGTTTTAAGTCATAATGGTGACTGGACTTACTGAGTTTTATTTTGGTTACACTAATGAAAGTATTTTTAAGGATCAGATGAGGTATAAACAGCAGTGCTTTTGTTCACCTTTCCAGTGGTACAGTAACAGTGACGCAGTGGGCACTATGCTTTAGTGAATAAAAAATAAAACTGCTTGAAACTAAATCTCCTCTGCAAGTATTGTTCTCACATTGTGTGCAGATCTCTTTAGTGTGCATCCCATTGGGATCGTGTTAAAAATGCAGGCTTTAAAATGACCATCTTGACAATATTATAGAGGAGCGTACCAAAGAGAATTAATGATCGCAAGAATAGTACCATTAGTTCAATTTATTAGACAGGCCAGCTAGCTAAATTTAATCTCAACGCACAGCTTTGAAGAAGTAGGGACCTGCCAAAGGCTTCTTTTCCCTCCCACCGTGTCTGATGTCTGCCAGTGATGGTGGTAAAAGAGAGAAAAAAACATTTTCATTAAGTGGGAATTTGCTCATTCAATACACAGAGCTTTCACATAAGTTGGTATTACACTTAGGCATATAAGTGTATACACCAGACGATCCAAACTGTCAATTTTATATCTATCAAAATGCATATGTTAGAATAGTAAGGCAGATGAAGTAGTGTGTGATGGATGCTAGATAAACACACACTATAAGGTTTCATACTACCCGTTTTAAATCCTGGGTCAGTTTAACCCCTGAGTTATGAAACTTTCAAGGTGTCTGAAGTGAAAACAATATGTTGCGGTGCATGTTATAGCGAGTGTTTTTAGAAGCAGACAACCACCAATAACCCATATCTCGGTGCTTACATCATTAAATAGTTCATGTGCGTTGTACAATTGTAGAAACTTTGCAAAGCTGAAAGTTTCCAGGGATCTGAAAAAAGCAAAACATTAACTGGAATGAGTGCAGAGCCCTTATTATTTTTGCTGCAGGTTTCTGAAGACTTGAAGATATAGTTTACCCAAAAATTAAAATTCTGTCATCATTTACTCACCATGTCATTCCAAACCTGTATGGCTTTCTTCCTTCTGTGGAACACAAAATAAGATATTTTGAAGAATTTTCAGCCTTTTTTGTACAATGAAAGTCAGTGGGGTCCAAAACAAAATTGAACCCCACTGACCTTCAAAGGGATGTACCTGTACTTTAATAATTCTGAATATCAGAATAAGTAAGTCATATAGGTTTGGAAACAGACGAGGGTTGAATGATGACAGAATTTCAATTGTAGGGTGAACTAATTCTTTAATATAACCAAATATATTTTGTGCACGATTGTTATCACCATTAACCAATGGTTTTTCAAATGTACAGTGTGAAATCTCAAAACCTGACTAAGAATATTTACCAAACCATGATAAACTAACAACAGTTGTAAAACATGATACACGTCGTTTTGTTTGCCCATGGTCAGAGAAAGACGATTCGAAATATGATAAGCTCAAATAGCTGTCAGTTTCATTGTAAATTTAGACCAGCAGCCAATCCTCATTATTATTGATACTGCTCTTTCCAGTTTTTTCATACTAATGCACTTTCCTTCACTGGGTCTCTCAGGGCTCACCGTCACCCCAGAACACCATGATTACAGATTCATCAAGTCCAGCAGAGTTCTACGAGGACAACGCATCGCTGCTGGTCCTTGGGACTCTAGCGTGTTTCTTCAGCGAGGCCGCGCTATCTCTCCTCCGATCGCGACGATCAGCTGGACTTTTTTCATTATAAATGTTGGAGGCAGCCGCTACATCCTCTCTCGGAACTGCTGGCCTCTCACTCTCCCCAGAGATCCTCGCCTGGGAAAGCTGGCACTCTCCACTCGAGACTCTGCTTTAGATCTGTGCGATGATGCAGATTTCTTGGAGAGAACGAGTTCTTCTTTGACCGCAACTCGCAGACCTTTCCGTACACATCATGAACTTCTACTACAGACCCGGGTCACCTTACATGTGCGAGAGGAGCTGTGTGTGATCTCATTCGCTTCCGTAAAAGAGATCGAGTACTCTGGGGCATCGATGAGGCTCCGCATAGACAGCTGTTTGCAGGGACAAGTACTACCGTACCGGAAAGAGATGAAGGAGTCCATTGGATATTCGTAAGGCTGCTGATATAATGGACAACTTAGGATGAGGCTTCACTGGTGCTTTGTGCCACGACTTACGGGCAACGTCTATGGGACCTTATGGAGCAATCCGGACTCCTCTAAGGCGGCCAAGACGTTTGGGACGCTATCCATGTTCCTTTGTGGTGGTGTCCATCATGCTATCTGGCTCTGATTTTTCTCTGGACTTTCACTACTCACTTGATGCACGCTCGTTATCTCATCTTCGGTGCTGCTCTTGAGGTAGGCTTTGGTATCATTTTGGTTCAACCGGTGCGCTGGTGTGCTCAGGTTCATGTGTGGGAGAGATAAGTGTAGATTCAGCAGGAGTGTGGTGAATATCATTGACCTTCTGGCTATTCTGCCCTTCTATGTGACTCTGGCCGTGGAGAGCCTGCATGGATGCTCTACGGAGCTGGAGAACGTTTGGACGGGTAATTCAGGTGCTGCGGCTAATTGAGGTTTCTCAGATGCTAAACTTGGCCGACACTTCCACAGGTGACACACCTATTTGAAACTTATCAAATAATCTTAACATATAATCATGCATTACTGGTTGAAAAGTTTAGGGAGATTATTTTATGGTTTTTGAAAGAAGTCTCTTATTGTTCACCAAGCTGCCATTTATTTGACAGACGTACTGTAAAAACAGTAATACTGCAAAAATATTATTACAATTTAAAATGAACTGTTTCTTTTTTATATATATTTTAAATGTAATTTATTTCCTGTGATGGCAAAGCTGAATTCTCATCGGCCATTACTCCAGTCTTCAGTATCACATGTAATATGCTGATTTGGTGGTTAGGAAAATGTCTATTAATTATTATTACCACAATTATTATTATCATCATCATAGCAATATTGTTGTTTGAAATGAATAAATATAATATTTTTGTGGATAGCATGATAATTGGGTTTTTTATTTTAGTTCATGATTCATTGATGAATAGAAAGTTTCAAAAGAACAGCATTTATTCAAATAGAAATCTTTTGGAACATTATAAATATTTACTGATCACTTTAATGCACCCTTGCTGAAACAAGCAATACATTAAAAAAATAATACAAAATGCTGACCCTAAACTTTTTAACGGTAGTGGACCTTTTTGAAATGAATGTTGCAAATTTTTCAGGAACCAACTGAAAATGAAGTGATTTACTTAAAGTCTAGCTTTCATTCACACATGCACTGCTGCAGTTGACACATATTTAAACATAATGTATCCAAATTGCACCAGGTTTGCCATTGGTACTTTCAAAACACAATTATCAAATTTTAGCAAATTCAGCAAGGATTCCACTATAACCACTATATTCCCACAAAAAAAGCAAAATGGAAAAATAAAAAATTCCACCCAGTACATTTTAATCAAAATGCAGTAAAATCTAATTCAAAACCTGTAATAAATTTATGCATACTTATTTATTAATGAAGATGAAGTATTAAAAAATTGTAAGCTCTGCATATAAAATCAGTTTACAGTGCCCCCTTCCTGTTTTTTTACATTTTATTTATTTTTTTTGCATGTTTGTCACACTTTAAAGATTCACACTTTATTAATTCTAATAACTTGTTGTGACACCCTTGGCAGCAACAAATGCAAAAAAAGGGTTTGCGATAACTGGAAATGAGTCTCTCACATCGCTGTGTAGGAATTTTGGCCCACTCTTCTTTGCAGAATTATTTTAATTCAGCCACATTTGAGGGTTTTCAAGCATGAATGGACTACAGTGTAGGCTAAAACATAAAATCAAGTAGAATAAACAGCACACTGTTCAGCAGTCCACCGGAACATCTGGGCATTTTAACACTACCTCTCCTGATGGACTCTCAACCTGGGACCATGAAATAATTCATGAAGATTTAAGTCTATTTTTTTGGAGAATGGGTAAATTTATATCATCCATTCATATTTTGACAGTATCCCAAGGAGACTTAGAGGAAGATCCTTAGACACACAAACAGTTACTGAGCACAGATTTGTGGCTTTTATCTTGCTTTTTTTGTGGAAGGAAAAACCTCTTTCTAAGATGCTGCCACAAAGTCATGAATAATTAAACAAAATTATATGCAAGAGCTAACAGAGGAGGGTACGGTTGGGGAATTTGGCGGGACTGGGGCTTATCATGCCAACCTCAATGTGAAAATGTAAAATAAGGAAAAACAGAGTTTGATAATTAATCATTTGGGTGGGAATTCATTCCAAAAGTTATTTTTAAAGGAGATAAAGCCATATTTTATTTTATTTTATTTTGTGGCTAAATAACAGACTGAATTTTCACACGGTCTCACTATCATTCAGTTTAGATTGAACATGTCTAAGCAGACAATGTTGGTTCTGTTCTCAGGATAAATATCTGAAGTAAACACTGACAGATAATCCACAAGGGAATTTTCATATCCGTCACATTTTAATAATGGGGTCCCTCTCGTCTACAGCGTTCTCTCTGCCCATCTGAAGGTGTTTGTTCTCAGTAGTAGCTAATCTGATCAGAAGACACAAACCAAATGAAAATCAGATTCACGCAGACAGTCCCCATAGTCGTAAACATCAAATATGAGTTGTCTTCAGACAAATATGACATGTAAGTCAAGATGAGAATGGAAATAAAATGAAAAAACTAATTCAATATCAATCTTTTTGATTGTTCCCCAGTGCATTTTCATTTTTCTCAAAATAGAAGCCTAGTTCTTCACAGCCACTCATGTTGACTCCAGCACCTCAGACATGGGTCAAGGGGCCTTTAAAGTCAGTGTTTTAATGGCAAAATACGGTTTCTACTTCTAAAAATAAAAGGACATGCTTTGATATGCACAATAAGTAGGCCAGGTGTCGACTTTAGATGCTTTATGTTCTTTCTGTAAATGTATTCAGCAAGACAGCTAAAAAAAGAATAAATAAAGCATTTCTCAGGAAGCCGTGACATTTTGGAGTGTGAAAGGAGTGTGTGCGGCAAGATTCAAAACACTGGCAGATGCAAATTAAGAGGTTCTTCTATATGTACTAAAAAAGACATCTAGGCGCTATGGGATCTAACCTATATAAGCTGACACAATGTAAAGCATGCATTCAAAAGGCTCTCTGAAAGCTAGAACAACACTTGAGCAATGTTACTTCATAAAATGCCACTACTGACTTTTGAGTCTACATTAAGTAGTATTTCCAGAAAAGATATCTATAGCCATGCTTTAAAGTTTGAACTTGTTTGCATATGGAAATCTGTTCAACACAATTTCATCCATCACTAAGAGAAGTTCTCTGTTGAACATGTTACACCCAAAATAAAATCATGCGGTCGGTGATTCGAATTCTGTCAACAGCATCTTAGATGTTAGTAGGTAAAGAAGTAATGATTTGGCATGCAAATCGTCTAGTAAACACTGGCTACACTTCAATTGGTCAGTGGCAAAAGAGGTCAAATATTAAATTGTTTTGAGCGTCATGTTTAAAAAAAAATAGATTAACACTTGTAGCTTGATTCTTTGTTACACAGAGTTCAGTGCATTGGGGAATGCTGGCATAAATTAGCTGAAAGTGCCATAAGGTTTTTCTTCCCTAATTATTTGAGAGGCCTCTCTGTTTTTCTACTATTTTTTAAAGGTTAAAAGTAATTACGTAATTAGGTTAATTACTTGTATTAGTCTCTATCCTCTTGGCATGCAGTAATAATGTTAAAATAAGGGCTGTTAATTTAACACATTTATTTAGTTCATTTAAATATAAAAAATAATTATGATTTTTTTTTAAATTAAAGAGTATTAAAAAAAATCACACACCTAACATGCAAATAAAATAACCACTTTATTGCGTTTTTTAAAGTCACTTTTACAATGTCTATTAAATGATTCATTTCATTAATTTCGCAATTATTTGCAGTTCATTTTATTATTTAATATGAATATTCTGTAATTGATTGACAATTCCTTTCTTCTGTGGAACACAAAAGAAAAATATTTTTTAAAAATGTTGGTAACTTGTTTCCCATTGACTTATGGACAAAAATAAATATATAAATATCAGCATTCTTCAAAATATGTGTTCTTTTGTGTTCATCAGAAATAAGTGAGTTATACAGGTTTGGAACAACATGAGGGTGAGTAAATTATGACAGAATTTTTGTTTTGGGGTGAACTATCCCAGTGCATCTGTTCAAAATGAAACAAATATTCACATGCCACCAATGTTTTTTTTTCTGAATAGCTATTTGAAAAACATGTAAATACTGTTTGACTTCATTTCTTCTCACTGATGAGTTTAACAAACGTGAATAGGCCTTTGGATTAAGGAACTTTATGTCCTCATTGTGTGTTCCAGGTCTCAAATCTTTGGGAATGACGATCGCCCAATGCTACGAGGAAGTTGGCCTCCTGATGCTGTTTCTTTCTGTGGGCATTTCCATCTTCGCCACAGTGGAATACGCCATTGAACACGACATGCCTGAGACCACCTTCACAAACGTGCCCAGCGCCTGGTGGTGGGCCACCACATCCATGACCACGGTAGGATATGGAGACATCCGTCCAGAAACGGGGCTAGGAAAGGTGATGGCTTTCATCTGCATCCTATCCGGCATTCTTATCCTCGCACTGCCTATCGCCATCATCAACGATCGGTTCTCTGCCTGCTACTTCACACTTAAAATGAAGGAAGCGGCTCTGCGGCACGGGGAGGCGCTGAAACGACTGACGCGCAGCTCAGCCTCGGATATGTCGGCGATAGGGGTTGAACCTGCGGGACGCCTACGCCAGAAGCGTGCTGGAGATGCTGCGGTTGCAGGGGCGAGAGCGAGCCAGCACACGCAGCAGTGCAAGGAGATATTTGGTGGTAACAGCAGGCCTGCAGCTAGCTACCGGAGAGAGAGAGACAGATAAAGAACAAGTGAGCAAGAGATGTCTTTTATGGACCACAAGGGCCTCATATCATGAGGAATCAAAATTTGCTTTTTCTTTAGAGTTTATTGCATTAGGAAAACATAATGTAACTTGCCTCAAAATAATTGATTTAAATCATACTGCAAAAACAACTGAACGTTCTCATGTTTCCTGATGTCACAAACCTAACTTTGCAATTCTGTAACCATCTAATGGCAGCTTTGCAAAGTGGCTAAAGTGGTAAAACTGTATTAGAAATGAGTGCAAACCTGCAGATAAAGTGCTGCTGCTCGTTTTCACATGCAAATGGGGCATTTCTTAATGTTGCAAAATATTGGAAGTAGCAACAGATCTTTTCTTCCATACTGTGATGTACATCCATGGGGACTTGGTTCAGTTGTTGACTGGAGAGAGGCAGTTGTACATGCAAACTTGCAGTCAACTGCAAGAAGGAGGCATGGTTTAAAGGTATAGTTCATCCAAAAATAGCAATTCTGTAATCATTTACTCATGCTCATGTTGTTCCCAACCTGCATGACTTTTTTCTTTCTTCTGTGGAATATCAGATTTTTTGAAGAATGTTGGTGGCCAAACAGTTTTGGTTTCTATTGACTTTTATTGCATGGACAAAAAATACAATTGAAGTCAATGGGAACCAAAACTGTGGTTGCTAGCAGTCTTAAAAATATCTTCTTAACAACATGAAGGTGAGTTAATATATGACATTTTGATTAGAGATCACGAGGTCAAAAAAAGGTTTTAAAAATTAAACATATACATGGATGAATGGTTCACAATAAGATCAATAACATGCATTTAGAAAATAGATAGCTTGATTTTCCATTTTATACCAACTTTAAAAGACAGCAGCAGCAAAAACAGACCATTTAACAGAATAGAAAATGGTCTTAAAAAGTACTACAACTGTTATTATAAATTACATTTAAAAAAATCTAAATTGTTATTTATAATTTTTGAACCTCAGGGAAAAAATAATTTTAAAGACAAAAGTATATTACAACTTCTTGTAAGGTGAAGTGTGTGATTTCTTCACAACTAGTGGCACAAAACAGAATTGCAAAAATAAAGACTTTATTAAAAACGGGTTTCACAAACACTGCCATTGGCTGGACAACAGTTAACCCCACCCCAGACTCGCACCATTGGTTGAATCAGTGTTTTTTATGCTGCTTAAAAGAACCAGAGCAAATTCACATTCTGACTGAATCAACTTACGAATTGTCTCTGCACATTAAGCTGGGAGAAGTATTTTAACGTGAGATTGAAATCATCAAAATGATTTTTCAACATTACTACATGCCTGTTCTGTTCATCTTTGTGCAACTCACTGATTGTTTATAATACAAGTTGTTTTTACTGTTCCATTTAAAGACATGTAATAAAATCTATGTCTGAATTTTCCCGTTTAGGTTGTTTTTTTTAAGGGCTGCATTTACATCAGAGCAAGACTTTTCTCCCGTGCATATATTTTTTCCTGCGACTTGTTAATCCTTTTAAAATATACGATGACCTTGTAAGACCAACAGGTCTGCTCAAAGACACATGACTTATTTGACACATTGCTCTGAAACAGTTGCTCTGAAACAAATCTTAGATTTGCACTGCAGGAACATGTTTTTATATGACAAATATGACATGTTAAATGTATAACAAGCCTTTAAAGCCTTTAATCTAAATTTCAGTGAAATTGCTTTTTAAGAAAATAGAAGAAATCAGCTTTCATTCAGATCTCCAGATTCATTATTTTTCCAAGTAACTAATTCTGTATTGTTTGTGGTAGAGGGATTAATGATATATTATTTTCTAATATATTTTTGGTCCAATCTGCAAAAAAAAAAAAAAAAAATAGGCAAAAATATCCCATAGATTTCAATAAAGGAAGGAACTGAGACATATCTAGCAACACCCTAGCAACTACCCACATTTTAGTATCATGGAGCCGATTTTTACATGCAGGAAAAACATGTAAAATTCTAGGTTGAAAATAATCAATAAATGAAAAGCATCTGTGTCTGTGAAAAAGACATCACGAGGCTTGCTATCCTAATAAATCCACTGAATCCAAGCTGAATGCTAAATCCACAGCCTGGAGATATGTTGGATTTTGTGCTATTTCTATCTCTTGTGCCTTTTGAAAACTTTCCAAATGAACAAGAATACCTCCTCACAATATATCAGACTATGAAAGTCCTTAAATGGTGCTTTGGTTCCTCTAACAGTAGATTGCTCGTCCTGTTCCCAGGACATTTAAGGGTTGCTGGCTCAGACTCCTGAAGATGTTAAAATACCATAATGAAGTTTGCAATAACCATCTTAAACACGCACCTAAAAATAAGAAGGATTATGACAACCATTATAGTTAGTGTAAGATTTAAAAGTGAAACAGGCTTACTGTGTGTGTCCCGTTTCTGTCAGTAGCAGATTGTTTTCAGCTGGAAAACAAAGGGCCTGCAAAAAAAAAGTTAATAAATGTCTTAGATTTTAATGAAATGTACAGCAGATAGAAATTTTCTTTGACTTTGTATCATAAGTGAATTGTGCAGCAAGATAAAACAGGTCTTGTTTGAACCTGCAGTTACATAGTAAAAGATCTGCATTTTGCATTTTTTGTGTTTAATATGAAATTGGGAGTTTCATTTTCCAACTACATTCATAAAAGTCTAATTGACTTGATTCATTTGGGACTCAGTCAGAGGAAAACAGCACTCTACTTGCCCTGGTTGAGCTATAAATAGGATGCATTTGAATGTGTTTGAGCTGTGTCTATTCCCTAGGTGACTGACACACCTCCCCAACCTGTCCTCCTAGCACCAGAAATTCAGATGCGAGTCCAAGGGGCCTGCATGTAATTAAAGTGAACTGTCTGTCCAGCTGCATTTGTGAGTGTGTGTACAGGTCTGTGTGCATGCATGCATGCATGAGTTGAAATGAACAGGACAAGGCTAAAGCAGAGGGGACATAAAAAACACCAAGGGGAAGTCACTGGTTAAAAAGGTTTGCAGTTACTGTCGTGGCACTAATGTGCTATTTTTCCAGGTCAAAGTGTATAGTGGTTAAAAAAAACATGTATATGGAATACTGAAGTAATGCAATTTGGACAAAAAGTGTAGATTACATTGGGCAAATTAGACTTTTTAGCTTTCAAAAACGTTTAAAAAAAATCTTACAGACCACAATCATTTAAACGGTAGTGTATTTAAAGCGACAGAATATGCTGAAAGGTCAAAGGTGAAAGTTTGTGACTGGTTGGTAAAGTATGGGTCTAATCTGTGAAAGACTTTTTAATAAAAACAATTTTTGTTGGTATTTATAGTGAGTTATTTACAACAAATGGTTCAAAATGACATGTAAACAATATAACGGTTAACCTAATAAAACACGCAATTAGTGCGCACAAACACACACCAGCTCTTCATATACTACTTACAGTATCACTTCAAAGATAACCTATTTTGACTCCTGTGCCACAAACCAGTCTTGAGAAAGAAAACGTTAAGTGTGTTTTCCAAATGCTAATCTTCCAGTCACACAAGCTTCTTTATGGTCCTTTATGTGCCAATGCTACAGCACACCTTTGAAAGCAAAGAAGCAGACATCTTTTAATAAGAGAAGCACTTTTTGAGACTATTTTGACTGAGCACAGAATAATGTCTGAACGACTGTGAGCAGAAGTGTAGCAATTTTCAAATCCTGTCTAGGAAACACTAACCAAATCCCCTGTAAAAAGTGTCTCTGAACAATCACTCTAAAAATGTTCCATTAAAATGTTTCAAAGAGCACTGAATTTTACTATAATATGTATGCTTTACTACTAGAGACACCACCACAATTCTAGGGTGTTGTCATTCTACTTTTTTCTAAAATCATTCTAATTGTAAAAGAATAGCAAAGTCGACAGCACAACTATAACGATAAAAAATATTATTTTCAGAATGATTTTTCCAGCTGATGAACAATAAAATTTGACAGTCAGAAGATTTTCCACCTTAAATAGCTTGTGCCCTATGCGCTTGAAATAAGCAGATCATAATTGTGCATTGACGTGGATAATATTATATGTTATTAGTTATCCATTCTTGGTGTGAATGGGTCTTAAAAGCATAGTTTTTCAAAAAAAAAATGAAAATTCAGTCATCCTCATGTCATCCCGTAAGACCTTTGTTCATCTTCAGAGCACAAATTAAGATATTATTTGATGAAACGTCTGAGCTTTCTGACCCCGCATAGACAGCAACACAACTAAACGAGTGTACCATGACACATGCGTGTGGTGCTGCTGATGCTAGAGTCTGACGTAGAACCTGGATGCGCTAAACTTTGTTTACAGGCAGAGCGAGAGCAATCTTGTAAACATGCAACACAGAAGAGAGGAAATTGTTGAATAAAGTCGTTATTTTTGTTTTTTTTCTTTGCACACCAAAGGTATTCTCATAGCTTCATAAAATTATGGTTAAACCTCTGATGTCACATAGACTATTTTTAATAATGTCTTTACTACTTTTCTGGGTATTGCACATGGTAGTTGCGTTGCTGCCTATGAAGGGTCAGAAAGCTCTCGAATTTCATCAAAAGTATCTTAATTTGTGTTACAAAGATGAACGAAGCTCTTACAGGTTTTGGAATGACATGAGGGTGACTAATTAATGACAGATTTATACATTTTGTGTGAACTATCCCTTTAAGTTTGACTTTAGAAAAGTAACCGTAAACTTCTCTTTTACAAGCTGCATTACATATTAACATTGTGTGCGACTACTAGACACTGCATGGTTATAAAATCATCCGCTCACCTGGTAACCAGGATATTATCTGTTCTCTTTACCAGTGAGACCTGACAGTGGTGATGAAAAACGAGTGCTAAAATGACCTCTGATTCCATGAGGCGTCTCACAACTAGGTCAGGGCGCCTGGGGAGGAGTAAGGGCCGTTCCTGAGAGACAGATGAGCACAAGCTTAGAACAAAGACTAGAAGACAGACTGTTTGTGTAAAGATGTTCAAATACTTATTTAATATTTAAATAATATTTAAGTAATACAAATAATTAACTGGTGATGTATGGTGTATAGGTTTAATTTAAATCAATACCATCTACACAAAAGATTGTCATTTGTATCAACATAGTATGGTAAAGTGTGATCCCATGGATTCCTCTGTAATTTGAGCAGAACTTGAGGGCTGACATGAAAGACTTCTCCGTCTGATTTTTTTTTTCATATGAAAATCCTATTTTGTCCAACTAACTGCCACATCATGACATTCAGTAGTTCAATAGAATGTACAGCTCTCTTCTCTCTTTGCATATTGCGCTCATTAAACAAATTGCCCTTTGGTTCACTTACCTTAATGGCTGAAGATCTTGTTGTTATCGATTTACCATGTTTGTGCAATTGCCCCACTAATTATCCTTGCTCTAAATGGATTTCACATCATCCATGTGGAAGGAAACACAAGCTGGAGCATTAAGGAGAAGTGAAGTAGATACTCTGTTTGTATAAAAAGCACAGTTTTTGCTCAGTTGGAACCTTCATGCACTTGTGCGCCACAGTATTGTGCTCTTTGAACTTCTTTAACACCAACCTCCTTCTTCGATCTGAACAAGCCCAGGGCGATGTAGTTGGACGCCCCCACGGTCTTTTGGAGCATAGGCATGGACAGCCAGCATTTTGTGAGGCTTCAGGACTGTACATGGAGGATGGTGGTTTGCAACAGTACTTTACTTCAAGGATCTACATTTAACTGTATTTTTAGTAGTCTAATATCTATCTATCTATCTATCTATCTATCTATCTATCTATCTATCTATCTATCTGAGTGCACTATTCAAAATTTAATTCCAATTAAATTCCAGAATTTCAATTCAGATTTTAAAAAGCAATTGAAATATGAATTTAAGGATGTAGAATTAAAATTAAATGAATAAAAATTTGATAATTCAACTGCAATAAGTCAGATAGAATGACTGACAGACAGACAGACAGAACAACTGACAGACAGAAAGAACGTCTGTCAGACAGATAGAATGAATTAGACAGACAGACAGAATGACTGACAGACAAACAGAATGACTGACATACAGACGGAACAACCAAAAGACAGACAGAACAATCGACAGACAGAGAGAACAACCAACAGACAGACAGACAGACAGATAGAAGGAACAACCTACAGTACAGACAGAACAGTCAACAGACAGACAGAACAACAGGCCGAATGACTGTCAGACAGACAGAACGACTGACAGACAGAAAGAACGTCTGTCAGACAGATAGAATGAATTAGACAGACAGATAGAATGACCTTCAGACAGACACAATGACTGATAGACAGACATAATGACTGTCAGTGAGACAGAGAGACCGAACAACAGACAGACAGACAGAATGACCGACATATAGACAGAACAACCAAAAGACAGACAGATTGATCTACAGACAGAGAGAACGACAAACAGACAGATAGACAGACCAAATGACTGTCAGACAGACAGAACGACTGACAGACAGAAAGAACGACTGACAGACAGAATGACAGACAGAGAGACAGACAGAATGACTGTCAGACAGACAGTCAGTCCACAGACAGACAGACAGAATGACCTCAGTCCACACAAACAGAACAACTGACAGACAGAGAATGACTGACAGACAGAAAGAAGGACAGACAGAATGACAGACAAACAGAACAAACCGTCAGACAGAAAGACTGACAGACAGAACTACTGACAGACAGACAGACAGAATGACTGACAGACAGAAAGAAGGACAAACAGAACTACTGACAGACAAACAGAACTACTGACAGACAGAACAGCCAAAAGACAGAACAACAGACAGACAGACAGACAGAATGGTCGAAGGAACAATAGACTGACAGAACAACTGTCAGAGAGACAGATAGAATGACTAACAGACAGACAGGCAGACAGAACGATTGACAGAACAACCAACAGAAAGACAGACAGACAGACAGACAGAATGACCGTCGGACAGACAAAATGACTGACAAACAGAAAGGACAAACAGAATGACAGACAGAACAACTGTCAGACAGACAGACAGACAGACAGACAGACAGACAGATGACAGACAAACAGACAGACACAGACAGACAGACAGACAGACAGACAGACAGACAGACAGAAGGAATGAACGACAGACAGGCAGAATGACAGAAGAAACAAAAGACAGAACGACTGACAGAGAGACAGATAGAACCACTAACAGTCAGACAGAACAACTAACAGACAGACAGAACAACTGACAGACAGACAGATAGACAGACAGGCAGACAGACAGAAAGAACGATTGACAGAACAACCAACAGAAACGAAAGACAGACAGACAGACAGACAGACAGAATGACCGGTAGATAGACAGACAGACAGTAAATTTCTCTTCCTGTCATTCCATTCCTGTTATTTGTAATCAACCTATCAAAAATATCCTAATTATAGAAATGTTCTCAACTCTGCAGTCTATGCATCTCTCTACCTATGCTTTCCAAAAACTGAGCATATTCTTGGAAACGGACTTGCGGCAGCACAGCAGCAAAGTCAAAATGGAGGCCAGGTGAAGGCCATAAAGTAAAAAAATGTGAAGAAGTGAAGTGAAGAAAGCCCAAGGCAGACGTGCAAACAAATTACAGCTGGGACACGAGTAGGACAAGGCCACTGGAAACTAAGGATGGGCTTATTATAGCTGTATGAAACATTTTGAATATCTAAGCATATGAATTTGCCGAGCACACGTAATTGTGCAATGACCTTAAATATGCAGAAGAATAATTAATGCTGGAGAACTGCTCCCATTCAGTGACTTTTTATCCAGTGAGCAAGTCTTTTGGCCTTCGGATAATTTTACAGATAGTTCAGTTGTGTAACTTATCTTTTTCAGCCTTAATAAAAACTATTCCTTTGATTAAATAATGATCGCCTGAGCACAAGTCTTTGATGTCAGACTTCAAACATTTGGTTTTTTAAACAGTCAGTCCTTAAGGAAAACTCACTTTTGGACATACAGTAACTAGTTGAAGCCTTTACAGAAGCACACTTGCTCAAGGGGAGTTTCCAGTGCATGAAATTGGTGAAAAATTGCTCCATTTTTTCATATTTAACAGTCAATGTTCCACAGACAGCTAAAATTGGACTCCTGCCTGTAGGGTGAGTGGGAGGAAGCTTCATGCATCTGAAGTCAACCTGTTGGTGCTAATGGTTGCCCCTGTTTTATGACAGGACCTATAAACTGAGTTTAGGTCTCAACTTGTCTTTGCCCAATGACTATCCTTGCCTTATCCTAGGTCCATCCATTTCCACAAAATGATTTCCTCAAGGCCAGATAGAAATGGGTAACTGGGACGATTATCTGTTAAGTGTCTGCTATCTGCACACGCATTATCTCCAGCGTTGCATTAATATAGTGTATTTTATTGCAGAAAGATGCAGTGTTTAAGTGAAGCCCTTCAGCAGGACCTCAGAGCGAGAGTATGTTTCAATTTAGCAACTCTTTGGTCCTTTTGCAGACCTGTGATGGTGGATTAAACTGCTATCTACCGCACTTCCTGCAACAGATCAAACATTAGTGCTACTTATGTAGCTCAAGAGAAGATCAGCTGATATTTTTCTCTTTTCTGTGGGAGGAATATGTTATCCCATATCTGAAGCTGTGTCAGAAAACATTTGCTTGTATATGCCAAAGACTTTTTCTTGATATTCTACACATGTAAAATGTGAAAGACAGAGGGATTGTTTTTATTTTTGGTGCTATTGAATGAGTTTGCTGTCATATTTGGAGAGGAAAGATGAGCAGGTAGATGATAAAACTAACATAACCTTGATAAAAAATATTCAAAATGTTGAGGTGAACTTAAAATACGTTAAATGGAAGTGTGCTCAATATGCTTAGATTAGCAGATATACACATTAGCTCAGTTCCAAAACGTTATGGTAAGGGTAAAATAATTAATAAAAAAGTAAAATAATCGCATAAATATACAGCACATACAAACACTGAGTAGAATGCATTCAGTGCTGACTTAGAATTTGGAAAATTGTAGCAACATGATTCTCTTGCCTATGGCTTTTGGAACAGGTTTCAAATTCGTGATGCATTTATGATGACTTAAAATGCAAGTCTGGAACAGATATAATGCTGTAATAAATGGAGAAAAGACAAAAAAAAAATGTAATAACATTTATGTTTGAGAGGTAGAATGCTTTTTTCCTCTCAAAACAACCAAACAGCATTCAACAATTCATTTCAAAACACTATCTATTTTCACACTCAGATAGGTGAAGAGTAATCTAAAATGTATAATCCTTTCCAACACAAATATTTAAATTCTAGCACAAATTTCACGTAATTGCTAATCTTGAATAACACATGGTGTGAGGGATTTCATGCAGCTTTTAAATACCTGACAAAAAACGCTGCAGTGAGTCACAAGCTCGACAATTTTGAAGATGGGATTTTTATTGGGCTGATCATTCATGGATCATCGTGCCAGCCAGAAAAGAGGGAGACATAATGAAACGGAAGAGAGAATCAAAAAGAGATGGAAAGCTGTGGAAGCCCACTGTGCTGTGCACTTTTCTCTAAGACTGCAATTTTTTAACAAAAGCAGTAATTCACAAAGACTGTGGGGAACCTTCTTTCAAAACCAAATGTATTGTTTTGAAAGATTTGAGAGATTCCCTTACAAAAATGTGCTGTTTGGTTGATATCAGATGCTATACTTCAGTACAGGAGAACAATAATTCACCCGTATATGTCATCGTACATGTTATATAACAAAAGATCAGACCAAGAGACATTTATTTTACAAAAATATAGCACAAACTAACTTCTTGAGCAAAACATTTCACAAAACTGGGAAAAGTTTACCCCCATCCCAGCTGTGTTGCAGTAAATATGTAAATTACATTTGATATAATTTGTAATTATGATTTTTTTTTTTTAATGGTGTCATCAATGCAAAATACTCAATCAAATATTCTTTGTAAATTTATGCATTTTGACAATGTAGTTGAATAACTGAATTAAGACAAATCAAATAACAGAATTAGTCAAAGAGATGTATCTGAAATTAAACTGAATATATCTCATTAGATATATATATAGGTCTATATATAGTTATATATGGCAATGAATAAACAAGCCTGATTGAAGATTGAAGATTTCTGCTCAATTGGTCAACAGTTTATGATTAAGAAATACTTATAAAGTAGCCTACTTAATTGAATTATAAAATAACTCCATAAAATATACAAATAATTTAATTAAATAATAACTCCAATGACAACTTTTGTCCCAATTTTAAGGGAGGAATACATTTTCACTTCGATATCATTTCACTTCACCATTTTTTTCTCTACAAATGTATTTTGTCCATCCATATTATATTGTAAATATATATACTTAATTTCAAAATAAAAGACTTTTTTGGTTGATGTATATACTGAATAATTATTGCACTCATATTCATTCAAATTATCTCAAACAATACTATGGTATAATAATGAATGGAACATATCCAAAATACATTAATAAACACCATGGTCCTTTTTTTGTAAGTGTTGGTTTTAAAATTTTTTCCTTTCTCTTTGGACTGTTATAAGCTCTGGAGAGTACACTTCGCTTTTCAGACCGTTGAGCTTTGTAAAAAACGACGCGTTTCAGAAGGCGGAGCATAGAGGAGAAACAATAATGTACAGTATGTGGAACATAATGTGTTTATTTAACCTTAAACCGCATAAACACATTTCATTACACCAAATACACAAAATAACGTTCTTTTTAGCAGCATCATATGACCCCTTTAAATTTAAAATTGTAACTGGTTTCCGAATAAATGTGTTCTGTTGTCTTTTTAGTTATATGTTAAGTGTGAGCAGCTATTTTTAGTTTAAGAGAACATGTAAGAATGACAAATTCTGTTCAGGTAAAGATACTTCTTGCCCCATCGTCACTAAGTAACAAAGATATTGAATTTATGGACCTTTTTTTTTTATTACTTGAGTTTATGCATAAACATATAATTGTGAAGTGCTCACATACTGCTTTTGGCCTTCATAAACATAATTGTTTTTACATAAACACATGAAAGACATATTGTAACTCTAAACTCAATTGTGTATTTCAGATGATGTCACATCCTACAACCTCATCATCTGCAGAGAGAAACTGCCTCCCAATCACACCAAAATATACATAATGATGGACTTACAGGCATCATAGAGGATTGTAAAAATACAGTATTTCACTGGAACTTGGTCTTCTTTACACCGTTTGCTGTTTCTATTTTTGTTTTACTTCTTTAAGTATTTATTCATGATCAGTGTCAATTGTCATTTATTAATGTATTATGCTAATAACAGTTGTTAGATCACTGTCATTTTTGCTACAATTTCACATGTCATGAAATAAAATAAAAATACCTAATTGACACAACATGCTGTTATTGTTGTTTTTATGAAAACCTTAATAGACACTATAAGATATTATAAGACCAGGCAGATAGGCAAATAATATTGATAAAACAAATATTAATGATATAAACATACTAATATACTAATATAATAAGAAAAATAAACTATCATTAAAAGGGTTATTTATAGCACCTTTAAGGTTCTATATTGCACTTTCAAAAAAGGGTTCTATTTAGCACCAAAAAGGGTTCTGCTATTGTTACAAGCTTAAGAACCCTTTTCTGGTACTGTTTAGAACAGTTAAGAGTGTGGTAAATAGGTGAATGAAAAAGGCAAGTAAATTAAAAAAAAAAATTTCTCTATAAAGTGTTATCTAAAGCTGAAGCTGCCTGTGTGTTTGGATTGGGGCCCAGAGACAACAATCATTTCAATCAAATATTAATGCATCCCTTTAGCAGCATTCAGTCTCATGGTTGTTCTTTTCCCAGGTGGACCCTGATGATGAGGTCAATTATCTCAGCTTTAAGCTACACTTTAGTCTTTAGTGTTGTTTGTTCATGTTCCAACTGCTCACAGGTGTGCCCTGAAGTGGCCCTGTGAACCAGCGGGTATCTGATCAGAGAGAATGATGCCACACAATGGGCACTAATTAGAGAAAAGCAGACTGTGTGCGTCTGGGTCTGTGTGCGGTTTGCTTTGAAAACAGCATCTTCCACTTAGCATTCTAAATATGTTTTGTTGTCTGGTAGGTGCAATTGTAATTAAGATCGTATTTGTGTCTTAGTGGTCGTTAGTACAGAACGTTCTTGCATTTAAAATCACGAGATGCAGCACAGTGAGATTAAAAAGAAATTTTTTAAAATAAACAAACTTCTTTTACCTTGACATTCTTTAGTCTTTAGTCAAGTCTTTAAAACGCGACAAGCATTGGTGTTTCAGTATGGAATTAAAACAATACCTCCCATGCGTACAAAAGACACTGCAAAAGCAAGATGCGCGAAAACGCCCTTATTTTTGTGTCTGTTGAGGGAAACATTATTGATATTAATATGCTACACAATATCATAATATCTTATAATCTTTGTTTTTCCATACACAATATCATTACATCTTATAATCTTTGAAAAACAAAGTGAACGCGACATTGTTTTTATACAACGGATCAATAAACAAAAAGTTAATAGTTATTAACTTACATTTTAGGTACAATATTGTCAGTTACATTGTTTTTGTTTTGCAAACGTCAATATTCACTCAGAATTTACCATTGCGTGTTTCCGAGCAACAAACATACATTGACCTTTTGTTGCCGAATGTGTTTTTGGACGAATTGGTTGAACAAATGATTCAATGACTCATTCTTAAAGACAAGTCACTTGTTCCATTTCTAAATGAATCGGTGCTTTGAACAAGTCGGCCGAATTAAGAATTAGGTGATTTGCTCATAAAAACAGTGATCTGCTGGCACCTAACGGCTAAAGTGATGAACAAATTGACAAAAAATATGAACACTGAAAAAGGTATCCAAATCATTTTGTAAATTGGCAGTGCACTTTTGCCTTTTTGCTTGTACCAGCCTAGCAACCAAACAGAATAACCTAACAACTACCCAAAACCCCCTGCACAGCGACTCGTTAAAAACGCTGAATGCTGCATTCGCCCAACTTACCAACTTAAGTCAAATGTCCAGCTGCATAACACATCATGAGAAATAAGGAGACACACCACATGATCTCAAAAGCGAAATATCTGCCGGTGTGACTCATCCTCGCCTGCAAAGCAAGAAAATCAGTAACACTCTTTTGGTTTGGATCTTGGATCCCCTATTTCATCATCGTCACTTGTGATGTAGGTCAGAATATAGGACAGGACATGTTTTTATGTAAGGCTTATGTATAATTTTTTGAGCCTTGGGTGTTTGTGACATTTGAAAGAACAGCAGAAGCCTCTGGTGGCTGGGGATGTGAGGTGAGAACTGTGCCGTTCCCGTGTGACTTTGAGGATGCGCAGTTTAATTCATCAGACAAAGACAGCTGGTGCACTGTGCAAAGTTAAAAAGAAGCTTCTGAAGAGTCTAGATTCTCTAGACTGAAGCTAGGCTAAGTTAAAACTGTATTGTTTTAGCAAAGCTAAAACTGCCGCTACAACATAAGCATTCTAACTTCATTAATTTGATGAAATGATTATGAATTATGAAATTATTTTTAATAGTGGAAAAAGATTTTGTCAGATTATTAAAATGTACTTCACACATATAAGAAAAAAAAATAATTAAAAAGTGTTAACTGAAAGGTTATTTGGGGAACCAAAAATGGTCCATATGGCATCACCTACCATAAATAAATAAATAAATGAAATTGGAACCCTGCATATTTTTAAGAGTGCATTTTTTCTAACTCAATGGTTTTCTGAGTTTTTTTTTAATTTTTTTGTTTTATTGGTTGAATGTGAAACTTTACACTGAAATCTCACATCAAATTTTAAATACTTTTTAAATTGCAAGATGGCGCCAGTGACCTTGTGTTGGTATAAAATGTAGAAATGGAAGTACCACAGCTTTGTTGTCAACATATGCATTATGCAAACTTCCCAACTATATAGGCTAATATACGTCAAATAAATTAAACATCTGAATATTCAATAGGTAAAAAATACCCCGATGACCTGCATCCAAGGAGATTCAAATGTGTGCCACTAATATAAAATTCGTTATGAATAGCATTCTTTGATGTTCTGAAGTGTATTAGAATTTGATCCTTTATTCAATGATTTTTTGATTTTTGAAGTTGGTTGAATTAGGCCTAAGTCACAGGTCAAATTAAGAACAACAGCAATGAAGGGTGTAGTACATTGTGACTGGGAATGTATTTATACACTCTAAAGAACTTTAGTTCCAGCTATAGGGTTATAAGTTAACAATATATGAATATGTGACAACAGGCACGTGCACACATAGACATCAAAGGGGACATAATCACCTCCCCTTTTTCTTCCTCGAGGGAAAGTGCCCTTTTTTTCCTGGGGAGGTTTTTTTTTTTGTTGTTGTTCTTATGGCTTTCTCCCTCCGCGTCTGAGCAGCACAGCAGTGTAGCACACATTGATCGGCACATCACAGACACAGACAGACAGACAGCCGCGATGCGAAGCCCTCCCTTTCCAGTTGTGTTTGTCTTGCTCTGGAGGCGAGTGGTGATGAACAAAGACTAAGCTACCTGTGCCCCACATACAGCTAATTATGCTAAAGACAAAAGGCAAATATAGTTAATTTGTCTTGCTTCCTAGCTACCATGTAAATTAACTAAAGTTTAGCTAAGGCAATGACAGTCTGGTAGCTCAGACCAGTGCGCGTTCTTTCACTTCATGATTTAGTTTATTAAAATGCATTTAGAATGATAAAAAAATTCAAGATATGGGGGCAGAAATGTATATATTTATATCATTTCATATAGTTAATAAGTATCACGCAAAGACTGACGTTTTTTTTCCACCAAAAGCAGCATGATTACAAATGTGATATTGATTTTATACTGCAATTCAATAGATAAGAATTTAATATTAAGACACTTACGTTTTAGACACAATATTGACGGTTTTTGCACTATTTCGCCAACAAATATAATTCCAATTTGCATCTCCAAGCAACATGACGCAGTTTTGTTCCTGAATGAATCAGCTGTTTAAATGATTTTTTTATGTTTCGGTTAATTAGTTATTAACAGTGACTTGCTGCCGCCTACTGGCGGTTTTAATTCACATTTAAAGTATATCTCCAAGCAAAAATTATATTATATATATATATATATAGTATTCAAAGTATTATGTTTAAAATATCAAAACAGTATTAATTCATTTGTTACTGCAGGTTAAATACATTCATGTCCTGCATTAAACAGAGTGTAAATGCATCTAAATGCCCCTTCTAACGCTGCTTCTGTGTTTTCTCTGCATTGCAAAGATGAATTTTGTCAATACTGATTTCATTTGCTTGGTAACAGCCCAAATTACTTATTCTAATTGACTGATTCAATTTAAGAATTTGACTGAAAGATGATGCTTTATACACTTTATAGAACAAAAGGACTTTATAAAGGTAAAACCGTCCATAAAAGGTAAAAAAATAAAAATAAAAATTCAAACTTATTGGAAACAAGGCTATTCCGGCTCCTACACGCTGCTGTGACTTGCATTGTGCTGCCATCTGCTGAGCGATTAGACAAAATGCATGCACGGAAGTGAGACGCCAAATGTCTAACCTCATTTGCATTAGCTAGACACTATAATAATGCTGCGTTTATAAATTACTAGTCATTTATTAACTTTAAATCAGACCGTGTTCAAAGAGCATAGCTACGTTTATCGCTTCAGATATCATAGCTGTGGTGAGTCAGCTTGTATTTTCACTTATCATAATAACTTGGCCATATTCATGAACAAGCTATGTTGATGTTTTCTTTATGAGTGAGGTAAAATACTATAGTATTGAGGACAATATAAACCTATTTGAGTCACACACATCTATATATGGGCTCAAAAAGTCTTGAGGTAAAATACTATAGTATTGAGGACAATATAAACCTATTTGAGTCACACACATCTATATATGGGCTCAAAAAGTCTTAATTTAACACAGCTTTTCCATTTAAAAGTGTATTATCTTTGAAATTATTGAAATGGTTAATTTGAATGAAAGGTTGACCTTTTTTTTTTTCTCTTTTTCAAATGTCATGTTCTCTCTCTCTCTTTTTTTTTTGGAAACCCTAAATATATGAATGATATAAATGTAATCTTAGACTTTTGGGCCTCACTCTATGTGCAACATAAGCATGATTAAAAGCACTAATATCAAAACCCCCAGTATTAACATTGAATTCTGAATATGTTCTTTGAAGTAATACCATATTAAATGAATGATGGTGATCCACAGAATTGATACAAAACAAAAAAAGTGCATACAAACCAGAGATTACAAGAACAAACATATGAAACTATCTTATGCCAAAACACCATGTTTATTAGACACCAAACCCTCTGAACAATCAGAGTTATTAAAAACACTTCGTTACGAAGCATAAGCAGAGTTTACACAGAGTGAAAATGAAAAAAAAAAAAAACATGAGAACTCAACACTTGGAATCAAAAAGCACCACAGTGTCATTGTGTTGTGATCACATCCCCCGTGTATAACACATTTACCCCCACACACGTGAGTTTGATCTCATTTTCTCTTTGAGAAGGAGTGTTGGCCTTGCTCCTCACATGGAAATCAAAGGGACAGAGAACAAGGGCCCTGCACACAGGGCCAGTTTGAAATCAAAATAGTGATATCTCTGTATCCAAATATAGTTTCAAAATCAGTAAACAAAAAGTGTGACCCGTTGCCTGATCTAGGCCAGGACTGCAAACCAGCAGCCCGAGCACATCTACATTGTAAACAAAGCAGTTGAGCAGTTCTTGTTTGCTACTGACACAGTGCTGAACTCCAGCAATCCAAAACATGATGCACCATTAGGACAAACCAACCAGAGGCCAGTTAATACTATAATAAAATGCACTGCTATAAACCACAAGATTTTTTGCATCACATTTGTATTTAAATCCGAACACTGAGATTTAAAAATGGGGCAATAAGGTAGGGTCACGTTGCAAAAGAGTCCAAATACATAACGTTTCCATCTCAGCAATATACAATAGAAAAATCAAAAGGGTGTGATATCAAAGTTTGTAAAACCAACGTATGACAACGAGCTCTGAAAACGCCAGGACGTTCATGCATCTGCGGGCTCACTTGTTCAAGTCAGTCTACAGATTTGGAGATGTCGTGCTCCGTTGGTTCCGAGGAAAACTGAAGTCGTCTGACCGCTTCCTTGATCAGATTCCCCGACAATATGAGTTCCTGGAGGAGCTGGTGCGGATCGTCCTCGTCGATTTTCTTTCGGTTCCACGAGGATCTGAAGTGGTCCCATTCCTGATCGCGGGATCCGGGTGGGTTGTACGGACTGGCCCGGCTGCTACGTAAACTCCTGCTGCGGAGACGGATGCACCGCTGAGCGCCCGCCGCGCTGCTGCCGTTAACGTCAGGTCTGCTGCTCGCGAGACCGTGTAGACGTGACATCGCCTTCTGGCTCGAGCTATTGTTGTGAAGCTGCAGCGCCTCGCCGATTTTCGACACGAGCGCGTCTACTTCCTTAGAATCCACCGTTACCGACTGTTCCAAAAAGATATAGTTCTCCTTTCGACAGGGCATTTTTAATATAGCTTCAGATAACAAATATCCAGTCGTGAGGGTTGTTTTCATTCAAACAGATGGGACCGTTTAGCCGGCGTCCGCCACGCTGCCCAACAGAAACAGCTAAAGGGTTGATTTGTAAACAATGGATGACGCAGAATCCGGCACGTACCATTTCTGAGCGAGAGGGGCGCATGCTCGGTCGTTCTAAAATGTAAACCAGTGTGTTATTTTGTAATCATAATGTTGGAGATATATTTTATACGGATCAGCTGCTATATAATTTACACTGTCCGCTCGGTTTAACATTTATATTTGTTTTGGCTCCACTATACGTCTCCGTAGATCACTGTATTATCAATCATAGCATTACATAACAGTCCCGCGTGGATAAAAACGATGCACTAGACCGCCACACGTGTGAACCCTATGCACCCAAATGCTGTGTCAACTGAATGTGAGATTATTAGATGTACTTGATTTCTAAGAAGATTCTGAATTATACACGGTCATCAAATCAGTATCGTACTTGATAGCTTAATTTCTATTTTTGGAAAAGAGGATCTGCTCGTTTTTGTGGTATGTGGTAGGCGGTTAATGTGCAAGTAGTAATCAAGTGAATATTAAAATACAATTGTAGACACATTAATAACCTATAGAATTAACATGACAAATAGGTTTAACTAAAAGATGCAGGCAGGGATGGCATGGTACTGTTGGTAGTTGTTTTATCTATGACATATGCCTGCAAAGAGCATATTTCTCCATCATTGATTACCACTGTGCATATATTGTAGCCTGTATATAAAGTATGTAGCATTTAAGTAAGGACTAGACAGTGTACTTATGGGTGTGTTTGCATAATATTTGCAATCATGCCAGTATTAAAGGTGTGTTTTCTTTATGGAACTGTCAAAAAAAATCTCACTAAATAAACAGATTTATTCAGACTTGCAACAGTGACTCATTAGAGCAGTTAGCTGAGCTGCAGCAGTTTGTTGAATCATCCTCACAGATTAAAGGAATAGTTCACCCTTAAAATGAATATTCTTCATTATTTACTTACTGTTTGGTCCATGTGACTCATGTGCTTTGCGTGAGAAACAGGCCAAAATGTATTTATTTTATTATTATTATGCTACTCTTGACACTAACACTCTTTGAATGAATCATTCTTTTAGGTTAGATGTTTCCAGTGCATGAGTCATGTGGATTACTTTTATGATACTTTTACAATGTTTTAATGTCCTTGAAATCAGTACCTGTTTATTGTAATTGCATGAATCACTTATGAGTGAAAAAATAATTTTGAAGTGAATTATTCCTGTAATATTCTTAACCATGGCAAAATGTAAATAGTATTTAATGTCTGCTCTGTCACTTTCTGTACTGTTTCACAGTTGTCAGTCTGACCACGTCCTCTTTCAGCGGAAGAGGCCTCTGAGTTCTTAGAAACAGTCAGTGAAGTATTTTCACACAACTGCTATGTTTGGATGTTCGATTGCATATGGCACCAAACCATATAATTAATGTCTAATATTTCAGCTGGTTAATAATTATGTATCCTTACTTTGCCCTAAAACTAGATTTTTGGTCATTCATCCCAAACTTTTGCACCATTTTGTTTGGTCACCACACTGAATATAGCTCAAGGCTGCTTAAATTTCTTACCAGCTGTTGCACAAGCATCTTTCAGTGAGTAGGGTTTCATTCATGACATAAATTGCAATGTTTTAAATTAAGTATTAATCTGATAATGTATGCTGACAGTTTGCAGAAAAAGAAAGAACATACATGAATATCATATTTTTTTAACTTACACAATCTTGGGGTCTCTATTACACAACACAAGGGGCTGGGAAGTACAATAAGAGAAATGTATTGATCATGGTATACAATGCCGCTATTCACCTACACTGTGCATGTGATTATAATTTCCAGTGACTTGAGCTGCTGGATCAGATGCATTAAGTGAATCAAGGGATTCTCTTATTTAGATGTTTGAGCACATTATTCTACATCTAAAAATGAGATGAGGTTCCTTATGTTTTGTTTTCATGGTAAATTAATATATATGCATGTCAGCCTGCAAGCTGTGATTCCCCATTAGGTTTTGTTTTGCACAGATTGCACCAACCAACATCCATAGCAGCTTTCTTTGTTTACCTCACAGCAGGAGAACTGTCTTAAGCACACACTGAAGTATCAACACAGGCTACTGGTGTGCCGTTGCTTACTGTCTCAGTCATCAGCATGCCCACAGGGACCTTGTTTCTCAGAATTCAACTTACTGAGAACCCAATGTGCCATGTGGTCTTTGTGAAAAAAAGAAGTTGAGGTCATTCTTTTTTTATTCAGACACTTGTTTACTGTGGTATGATTAAATGTTTAATAAGTTGTCTGATCACGTGCAGTCTGATCAGTCACAGATTGATTGATGCTATTACTGTAGGAGATATACTCAATATTTGCTTATATTAGGGTCAAAACTTAACCTTACATATTGATCTTTGTTGGTGCCACTGACATGAATCTTATCTCAAATCGTGTAGTTTATTGATAAGATATGTGCTTTTACTTTTATAAGCATCAGACTTAAATATCCACTGATGGATGATAATTAGTGGTGCATGATACTGGCCGATAATTAATGCTCATTTCGTCAGTAAAGCCGGTTCTCTTTACGCTGATAATGAACGTGGATTTGTGCAGCTTGTCAGTTAACAACGGCTCTGTGTAGTAACAGCTGCTCTATGTGAAATCATGCACCTGATGGAATTTACCACTGATCAGAGAACTGGCTTTACTGACGAGATGCGCATTAATTATCGGCCGATATTTATCGTGCACCCCTAGATGATAAAACAAGTAAAAACGTTCCATAAAGTTGCATTGATGGAATAAAAACTGATGGCAATCTAAAGACCAGAATACAAGAGACTTGCTCTTTTAACTTGGGCCACCCGACTACACCTTGGCATTCTAATATCTTACCTACAATATATTATCATTGTGGCAGCAACTTTTGCATGAACAAGCACCACTCATTACTTCTTTCTTCAGAAAATGTGTTTTATAATCTAAGTTAAGTGCTTCTATTATATAGATGTTTATTTAAAAAAAAAAATGCAATCAGCTGCAAAGGAACTCTCGTCTGCTTTAATAGAATAATGTGTATACAATGTGTACTGGTCAAATGATATTTATTGTGAAAAGTGCTGTTTGAATTGAATCAAAAGTTCATTCAAAATTCAATGTTTTTATAACAGTATAAAAGCAAATTATTAATTTACCAAAATCACTCTTTTTATACAATGTAAATGGGTCTTATAAAAAAAAATAATAAAAAAAAGGCTTTTGCTTTTATGTTTTGAGAAGGAGACCCTTGCATCTTGGCATCAAAAACCTGTATACATGTAGCCTACATAAAAGATTTGAATGGAGAGGTAATGGTCTGTAATCTCGTACACCTTATGCAATGCTATTGTCAAAGTTGTAAAACTTGTTCTGTTGCTTATGGACTCTCTTAGTTTCTCAGAAAGGAAGAACAGGCCATTTCTTTTTGGACAAGTCAGTCCTTGAAGTGGGTGGGGAGCATGGGTTATTTGCATAGACTGTATAAAAACGGTTATTGTTGTGGGTGAGGCCAATAAACAGAAAAACTTAACACAGACCCATGATGTGAGGAAGGAAGAGCTCTGTCTGTTTCAAGGATTCAAGAGACCTTGTTTCAGATGAAGGATCGAGGGATTCTGGGTATTTCTAAGTGTTCTGCTAGCTTTGTTTTTTAAATGGAAGCATACGGCAAATCAGGGCCAAGTAACCAAGGAGATAATCCATAAGCCAGTGAATGCGTAAACACCGTCGTGAGAGACAGAGAGCCTCTCCCTGCTGATTTACTGCCCTATCCTTTGTATAGCTGTATAAGCGAGAAGCTGTATTGCTTATTTCTTCCTGTTTAAATACCACCTACAGTCTAATATTCTTCTTGGTATAGAAATAAATGCATGAATGTTAAGAGTTTATTATTTTTAAAGTGGCAACATGCTTGTTTGCATCTGACCACATGAAAAATGTTAAGTGCAGAGTTTAAAAATATTGATAAAGGTTCCAAAAGGTGGGGTTTACAGCAATGCCATAAAATAACTATTTTAGTTCCTTTCAGTGAATATTCGTAAAAGTACCTGGTTGTCTTCAAGTAGGCTAATGAAGGTTTTTTAAATAATACAAATAATCTTTTTAATTTGTGTGCCTAACTATAGGCTTCAACATTTTTTGTTCCCAAAAGAACATTTAAGTGAAAAATTCTTAAAGTAAGCATTTTGTCTTAGTTTGAAAAATATTTTCTTAAAGAACCCTTTTCCACTAAAGAATCTTTGGGGGATTGGAAAGGTTCTATGGATGTTAAAAGGTTCTTACAGATACCAATGTTCCACATGCCATAACTACACCATTTGGAGGCCGAAAAGTATCTTTTAACATTAACTGCCATGAGCAAAGTTGGCAGATTTCAAATTACATACTTCCTTGGAGTCCTGCCCCAACTTAACAGCTGCTTTTAAGATGAATGTAAATGCTAACGGCTAGCTCTCTTGAAGTATATTGAAGGCCTCCACATATGCAGTTCCTCTGTCAGGTTGCATTTGCCTGACTCATCGTACCTGTGTGAATCGTGGGGGTGGATGAATGGTAGTTGCATGAAAGCAAACAATTCTGACTTTGAACAAAACACTCAATTAGATGTGTTCCAGAAACTCCTCCTGTACTATCAAAGGAGTGTTACTGTAGCTGTCCACCTCCTCAGATGAGTTTCTCAGCTCTCAGTTACTGCACTCAGATGGGGGCTGGGCTGTAGGGACAATAGTAAATCTCATGCAGTCTAACTTTAGAGAGGCTCATCCTGATCAGAGCGTGTGATTACAGTGGGGACAGTACTGGAAGGCTAAGGAGTCACCACTATTAGTTCAAGCTTTTATGCTGTACGCTTCTTGATTATATCAGTTTATTAGGCTACTTGAAATACAACATTTTGATGACAGAAATAGTGAGACAGTGACCAGTTTTACACTACCATTCAAAGGTTTGGGGTCAGTTTTTTTAAAGAAATTAATACTTTTTTTCATTAATTAAGGAGAAGAATGTTTCTTGAGCACCAAATCAGCATATCTGAATGATTTAGGAATACATTACATTTGAAAATATATTACAATAGAAAACAGTTATTGTAAAATTTGTATGGCAGTACATGCATATTGTATTGTGATCATGGTGAAACCTTTATTTCGAAGATGTTTAAATGCTTCACAGTCAAAGGAATATACATGTATGCATGTCATTTGCATGCACATTCTTTTCCTTGAATCTTTTCTGGAAATACTGGATATGCTTGCTCTTGCCATTTATTATGATTTACGAAACAGCTCTTTATCACTCATTCGTAAACAATACTCATACAACAGTGACAAATCGCAAAATGTAGAACATGACGTTTGTTTTAATGCTTTCTGTTCTACAGTAGATTGATTTTTTATCTTTTTTTTTTAATTGCCTGTATCTAAAATCCTTTGTTTGGTAATGCACACAGCCTATATATTGTTTTAGTGCAGGGATCTCCAACCCTGCTCCTGGAGAGCTACCATCCTGCAGAATTAAGTTCCAACCCTGCTCCAACACACCTGTCTGTAATTATCAAGTAGCCCTGAACACCTTGATTAGTTGGTTCAGGTGTGTTTGATTGGGGTTGGAGCTGAAATATGTAGCTCTCCAGGAGCAGGGTTGGAGACCCCTGCTTTAGGGGATATCCCAAATAAAGTTTTTAGATTATTGGTCTCAAACTCAATTCTTGGAGGGCCACAGCTCTGCACAGTTTAGCTCCAACCCTAATCAAATAAGTTTTTTCCAGCTAATCAAGGTCTTCAGGGTTACTAGAAACTTCCAAGCAGGTATGATTTGGAGCTGGTTGGAGCTAAACTCTGGTCTTCAGGGTTACTCCAGGAATTGAGTTTGAGACCACTGGTTTAGATGATCCATGCATGTGTATATATATATATATATATATATGCCAGCAGCCTCATTTAGATTTCTAGAAATATTGGTTTAATATAGATATGGTAGTGTTATTAATGCATGTGCATGACACTATTAGCAAAAATACTAAGTATGAGAATATTGTGTAAACACAGTCATTGAAATCACAGATTGCCTGAAGCTGCCTCTTAACAAACAAGTGTTTATGCCGTTCTTGACATCATCATAGTCTAGAAATAAACATGACATGTGTAGGTAGGGTGAGCATGTGATATATGATCTTGCATATTGCTCAAAATAAGTGCTCAAAAAAGCAGGAGTGGTTGATAATTTAGGCCTGCGTAAAATACTGAACATTAACAAGATGCTAAAACACATCTCTCATAACAGAAGGAGGGATTAATTCTCAGAGCCACATGTTAGATTTGGTGAAGGTTGCATTTGTGTCAGTCAGAGTTATGATTTCCAAGAATCAGCGCCCCTCCCCCGTGATAGAGGCCATGTTTGTGTACAGCGGGAGCACGTGTTTGAGAACTGCACTGGCTGCCCTCGGCCCTTGAGCTGCAGCCAACACGCGAGCTCTAATGGCTGGGTTTACAACAGCACACTCCCCTCCCGCTGCTTTTTGACTTTCTCTGGATTTCTATTTTGAAGGCCACGGATGAAAATGGAGGGAACTGCTGTGGTCAGCACACATGTTCGTTCCAAGCCCAGTGTGGTTCTACAGCGCAAGCCTTACGCATGTACGTCTCACGTATATCACCCTTTCACACAGAGCTCATGCCAGAGCAATCAAAATGTGAAGCAAGTCTCAAATGACGTGGACTGTGGAGTGGCACAATTATTGATAGAGTGGTCAGTGTGGAAATATGGGGACTATTCTTAGAAACACTTGTGCTACAACAGACGAGTAAACAACTGTCAGATTAGAGTCTGCGTTATGAAATGTTTAATGAGTAAATACCATTCACGGTAAATTTAGTATAAAATAAGAGAAAATTGTCAGAGGAATGTTATTATGTGTGTTTTGGGAACATATTCTTCATACACTCTACTACTTCAGCTAGTTTAAAGGACAAGTCACCCAAATGTCATGTTAAAATGATTGTTGTTTAAAGGTTTTTCCAAAAGGTTTTGAAGCCTGATCCCATTCAAGCAATTTTGGGGACTTCTAGGTACTGAACACTTTTCCAAGTGCTCAACAGCAATCACTGTTATTGGGTATGGTCCTTGCTAAAAAGATAATACTTTTAAACTGGAAATCTTCCGATGAGCCTTTTGTCAAAACCTGGTTGTCTGAGTTGTTCCATGTTATATGATTGGAAGGTATACGTTTATTGGAACCCAATCTACACCGTCGATTCCAAGCTGTATGGCAACCCTTCCGTGATCTAATCTACTTTAATGTAAAACTCTTCCTGCTGTATACCAACAATCCATGTTAGCCCAATTTTTTTTTTTTTTTTTTTTGTATTGTGTTCTATTGTATTATATTGTTTAAATATTTTGTTCTGTATGTCATTACAAAAAGCTTAAAAAAAGATTGTTGTTTGAAAACCATGTTATTTTCTTTTCCTCCAAAGAACACAAAGGGAGATATCTAGGCTTCTGTTTTTCATAAAGTTGAAGTGGGATTTAGGATTTAAACCTTAAAACCAATTGAGTTGTGCATTTTTAGACTTGGCATCTCAAGTTGAGAAATTCTGAGAACTATAGGCTACTGTAAAGGTAAAGAGTTTGAGTAAATAATGACTTAGGCGACAACAACGTACTTAAATGGAAACCATTTTTGTTGTGTTTTTGAAAAGTTTTGTGTACAGACGACAATGTTGTCAAAATGTTCACACAAATCTGCGAAAATGACGAATGAAAAAACACTGTATTAATCATGCCAGGCCAGTAGTTGGCAATGTCACTTTGTAAAGAAACACTACGTCTCTCAGCATTTTCACAAATTTGTTTTTTTGTAGTTTACACCTAGATAAAAATGCTATTGCTTTCAAAAAACGTTTGAATCTGTTTTTTAAAAGTTTGTTTTCAGGCCCCCAAACGCCAATATCGCATATATGAATGGCCAAAATGCATCAACAATGGCATTTTTTAGCTGAAAATATAATTGCGTAAACACCCCTTTAGTTTTAGTACATTTGTGTGACAAGGCTTTAGAAGACTAATATAGGTACCATACAGAACACATTTCTGCATTTGAAAAAAATGTCTTATGAAAACCTGTCAAGTCTGTAGAATTGCATTGTTGCTAAATCAAACATTTAGTGTTCTGTACTTTCAGATATGAAATTAATATTTAATTCACTAGCTCTAGTTTAGGGCATTACATAAAAAGTCGTCAGTAAGTTATATGGCTGCGGTATGTGCTATTATGCTCAAAAAATAAACCAAACTTGTTTGGACTTGGCAGGGACCACCGAGGAATACCTTTGTTTTGTTTTGTTTTCTAGATTAAATATGCTCTTTATTTTAGTTGCAGCCATAAAATGAATGGTTTCTTGAAATATTGTATCAAAAATGTGCAGGGTCTAAAGAGGTCAAAAGTCTAAAAGAAGGTCTAAAGAACATCTTTTGATCTCCACATTTTTTTAATGCATCAAAGTTTTTGCATATCAGTTCAAAAGTTGAATCATGGCACTGATTCATCAAATGCCATTATGTGAAATGCAGTTAAAGGTAAATTAAACACCGGGCGAGTGCATGAGAGTTTGGTTGCAGTGCTTTTTAATTCAACCACAGAGGACTGTTTATCCCTCATGATGTCATAAAGAGGCCCTAGCAGGGTGGGACAGTAAGGTGTTCAGTCATCAGGTATTTCCGTTGTTGTTTCCTTTTACTCTCTTACTGACCTCAGTACTAAGTAAGCAAAACATAGTAATGAGTGAGATGAGCAGCAGTAGGGACTTCTGCCTGTCTGAAGACGTGCACATATCTCATGTACAACACACCTATTCCTCTCATGACTTGTGTTAGCATGTGTGTGTTTATTTAAGAAGTTGTGGGTTGTAATGCAGAAGAGCAATCAATGAACACTTTCATTTTGTTGTTTGGTAAGACAGTTTGTTCTTAGACTAGTCTCAACAAAGCCTGTACACTAATATTAAAGTAAAGTTATATCATTTCATACATCAGTCATACACTAGTCAATGGTAGGCGAACAATAGGGATTGTTCGTGAAGTAATTAAATATCTCAATGCAAATGCTGTTTCACATTGTTAACGCAAAGCCTGAATTAACCCAGTTAATGTTTGTGCTCTGTGAAATGATGTAGGTCATGTAGTAACATGTGGCTTTGAAACACTGGGTAAAGGAAATGTACTGAGCAGCCACTCCCTACAAAGAATGTTTGGTGTTTGGATGTGTTTTTGTTTTGTCTCTTTGGACTATGAGTAACGCGAATGAACTGCTCTCTCTAGTGCCATCTTGTGTTGATCATAAATCACAATGAAACATAAGATTCAAATCAATTTAGGGCCGACAAAAAAAAAATGCTTATATTTTAAAAATAATTAAAATATGTGTGTATATTAATAATTTCTGTATAATAAACTACATACGCTTATGAATGGAAAAAACAAATATAACATCTAAATATTGATAAGTAATTATTTATTAAATATATTTATTATTATCATCATTTAATTATGTAAATGTAAATAAATATGAATAAATATATAAATTTGATTATTTTTATTATACAAAATTATGGAAGTGTACATGAATAATTTTCGTTTAATAAAAATAAACTATATATACAAATAGTTAAAATAAATATAACAGTTTAAATATGTATCAATGTTTGTTTATCATTTTACTTATTAATTACTTTTTGAATTATTATATGTAAATAAATGTATACATAAATAGATAAAATGGAAACAATTTGCAATTTACAAATTAATTATGTATTATTTATTAACTACTTATTCATTTAATTATTATTTGTATTTTATAAAATATTTTAATATATGTATTTTATTACACACACACACACACACACACACACACACACACACGCACACACACACACACACACACACACACACATACATATAAATGAATGAATAGCTAAAAAATAAAAACAAGTATAAATTAGTGCTGTCAAATGATTAATCGCGATTAATCGCATCCAAAATAAACATTTTTGTTTACATTATATATGTGGGTGTGCTGTGTATGTTTATTATGTATATATAAATACACACACATGCATGTATATATTTCAGAAAAATATGTTATATTTATATATTAAATATATTTATATATAATATAAATTATATAAATATAAATATATACATGTAAATATTTTCAAAAAATATACTATGTGTGTGTATTTAAATATACATAATAAATATACACAGTACACGCACCACATATATTATGTAAACAAAAACTTTTATTTTGGATGCGATTCATCATTTGATAGCACTAATATAAATATAAAAGCTTATAAAAAATTAACAGTTTATAATAAAAGCACTTATAAAATCACAAAAGCACAACTCATTGTCATAACAGAAGCTGTTCCATACACTTCACCTTTAACTGGGTGTAACACTCTAATCGACACTCATTTTCCGTGCCCTTGATCAGATGATTTATAGCAACAACAACAACAAAAAAATGTTTTAACGTCACTGAAATGAATTCATGCAACATTTAGGTTACTGTAAAAGTGAACGCCCTCATAGAGCTGTAATCTCAAGACCAGAAGATCAGACTATACTGCTGATTTATATATATATATATATATATATATATATATATATATATACACCAGCACTCTTTAAATGTTAATTGTCTACTATAGAAGATGGAAAAGAGTGAAAATAATGTTATATCAAATAAAATTATATTGTCAAATTATATTATAAATTTCATTGTTATTGAATATTATTATTGTCTTTGAATATTTAATGTGTTCATACTTCACTCCAGGAGCTGCTAAATATCATTATAAAATATTCAACAAAAAAGTATGCGGCCACTAGATGGCAATTCTTCCACACTAAACTATATTTTCTGCCATTCTGATTGTTCTTTCTTTCTTTTTATGTTTGAACAATCCTTTGATTTGATCTTTTCAC